>NC_091298.1:69200009-69255009 GCF_038502225.1 Cherax quadricarinatus
GCCATGTTGCTGCCAGGGTGTTATGTTGGTGTCACTGCTGCCACCAGCACCACCAGCAATGTTGCTGCCAGGGTGTTATGTTGGTGTCACTGCTGCCACCAGCACCACCAGCAATGTTGCTGCCAGGGTGTTATGTTGGTGTCACTGCTGCCACCAGCACCACCAGCAATGTTGCTGCCAGGGTGTTATGTTGGTGTCACTGCTGCCACCAGCACCACCAGCAATGTTGCTGCCAGGGTGTTATGTTGGTGTCACTGCTGCCACCAGCACCACCAGCAATGTTGCTGCCAGGGTGTGATGTTGGTGTCACTGCTGCAGCAATGTTGCTGCCAGGGTGTTATGTTGGTGTCACCACCAGCAATGTTGCTGCCAGGGTGTTATGTTGGTGTCACTGCTGCCACCAGCACCACCAGCAATGTTGCTGCCAGGGTGTTATGTTGGTGTCACTGCTGCCACCAGCACCACCAGCAATGTTGCTGCCAGGGTGTTATGTTGGTGTCACTGCTGCCACCAACACCACCAGCAATGTTGCTGCCAGGGTGTTATGTTGGTGTCACTGCTGCCACCAGCACCACCAGCAATGTTGCTGCCAGGGTGTTATGTTGGTGTCACTTCTGCCACCAGCACCACCAGCAATGTTGCTGCCAGGGTGTTATGTTGGTGTCACTGCTGCCACCAGCACCACCAGCAATGTTGCTGCCAGGGTGTTATGTTGGTGTCACTGCTGCCACCAGCAACACCAGCAATGTTGCTGCCAGGGTGTTATGTTGGTGTCACTGCTGCCACCAGCACCACCAGCAATGTTGCTGCCAGGGTGTTATGTTGATGTCACTGCTGCCACCAGCACCACCAGCAATGTTGCTGCCAGGGTGTTATGTTGGTGTCACTGCTGCCACCAGCAATGTTGCTGCCAGGGTGTTATGTTGGTGTCACTGCTGCCACCAGCACCACCAGCAATGTTGCTGCCAGGGTGTTATGTTGGTGTCACTGCTGCCACCAGCAATGTTGCTGCCAGGGTGTTATGTTGGTGTCACTGCTGCCACCAGCACCACCAGCAATGTTGCTGCCAGGGTGTTATGTTGGTGTCACTGCTGCCACCAGCACCACCAGCACCACCAGCAATGTTGCTGCCAGGGTGTTATGTTGGTGTCACTGCTGCCACCAGCACCACCAGCAATGTTGCTGCCAGGGTGTTATGTTCGTGTCACTGATGCCACCAGCACCACCAGCAATGTTGCTGCCAGGGTGTTATGTTGGTGTCACTGCTGCCACCAGCACCACCAGCACCACCAGCACCACCAGCACCACCAGCAATGTTGCTGCCAGGGTGTTATGTTGGTGTTACTGCTGTCACCAGCACCACCAGCAATGTTGCTGCCAGGGTGTTATGTTGGTGTCACTGCTGCCACCAGCACAACCAGCAATGTTGCTGCCAGGGTGTTATGTTGGTGTCACTGCTGCCACCAGCACCACCAGCAATGTTGCTGCCAGGGTGTTATGTTGGTGTCACTGCTGCCACCAGCACCACCAGCAATGTTGCTGCCAGGGTGTTATGTTGGTGTCACTGCTGTCACCAGCACCACCAGCAATGTTGCTGCCAGGGTGTTATGTTGGTGTCACTGCTGCCACCAGCACCACCACCAATGTTGCTGCCAGGGTGTTATGTTGGTGTCACTGCTGCCACCAGCACCACCAGCACCACCAGCACCACCAGCACCACCAGCACCACCAGCACCACCAGCAATGTTGCTGCCAGGGTGTTATGTTGGTGTCACTGCTGTCACCAGCACCACCAGCAATGTTGCTGCCAGGGTGTTATGTTGGTGTCACTGCTGCCACCAGCACCACCACCAATGTTGCTGCAAGGGTGTTATGTTGGTGTCACTGCTGCCACCAGCACCACCAGCACCACCAGCAATGTTGCTGCCAGGGTGTTATGTTCGTGTCACTGATGCCACCAGCACCACCAGCAATGTTGCTGCCAGGGTGTTATGTTGGTGTCACTGCTGCCACCAGCACCACCAGCACCACCAGCACCACCAGCACCACCAGCACCACCAGCACCACCAGCAATGTTGCTGCCAGGGTGTTATGTTGGTGTTACTGCTGTCACCAGCACCACCAGCAATGTTGCTGCCAGGGTGTTATGTTGGTGTCACTGCTGCCACCAGCACAACCAGCAATGTTGCTGCCAGGGTGTTATGTTGGTGTCACTGCTGCCACCAGCACCACCAGCAATGTTGCTGCCAGGGTGTTATGTTGGTGTCACTGCTGCGACCAGCACCACCAGCAATGTTGCTGCCAGGGTGTTATGTTGGTGTCACTGCTGCCACCAGCACCACCAGCAATGTTGCTGCCAGGGTGTTATGTTGGTGTCACTTCTGTAACCAGCACCACCAGCAATGTTGCTGCCAGGGTGTTATGTTGGTGTCACTGCTGCCACCAGCACCACCAGCAATGTTGCTGCCAGGGTGTTATGTTGGTGTCACTGCTGCCACCAGCACCACCGCTGCCAGGGTGTTATGTTGGTGTCACTGCCGCCACCAGCACCACCGCTGCCAGGGCGTTATGTTGGTGTCACTGCTGCCACCAGCAACACCACCACCACCAGCAATGTTGCTGCCAGGGTGTTATGTTGGTGTCGCTGCTGCCACCAGCACCACCACCACCACCAGCAATGTTGCTGCCAGGGTGTTATGTTGGTGTCACTGCTGCCACCAGCACCACCACCACCACCAGCAATATTGCTGCCAGGGTGTTATGTTGGTGTCACTGCTGCCACCAGCACCACCACCAGCAATGTTGCTGCCAGGGTGTTATGTTGGTGTCACTGCTGCCACCAGCACCACCACCAGCACCAGCAATGTTGCTGCCAGGGTGTTATGTTGGTGTCACTGCTGCCAACAGCACCACCACCAGCACCACCACCAGCAATGTTGCTGCTAGGGTGTTATGTTTGTGTCACTGCTGCCACCAGCACCACCACCAGCAATATTGCTGCCAGGGTGTTATGTTGGTGTCACTGCTGCCACCAGCACCACCACCACCACCAGCAATGTTGCTGCCAGGGTGTTATGTTGGTGTCACTGCTGCCACCAGCACCACCACCACCACCAGCAATGTTGCTGCCAGGGTGTTATGTTGGTGTCACTGCTGCCACCAGCACCGCCAGCAATGTTGCTGTCAGGGTGTTATGTTGGTGTCACTGCTGCCACCAGAACCACCAGTAATGTTGCTGCCAGGGTGTTATGTTGGTGTCACTGCTGCCACCAGCACCACCAGCAATGTTGCTGCCAGGGTGTTATGTTGGTGTCACTGCTGTCACCAGCACCACCAGCACCGCCACCAGCACCACCAGCAATGTTGCTGCTAGGGTGTTATGTTGATGTCACTGCTGTCACCAGCACCACCAGCACCAGCACCTGCACCACCAGCAATGTTGCTGCCATGGTGTTATGTTGGTGTCACTGCTGCCACCAGCATCACCAGCAATGTTGCTGCCAGGGTGTTATGTTGGTGTCACTGCTGCCACCAGCACCACCACCACCAGCAATGTTGCTGCCATGGTGTTATGTTGGTGTCACTGCTGCCACCAGCATCACCAGCAATGTTGCTGCCAGGGTGTTATGTTGGTGTCACTGCTGCCACCAGCAGCACCACCACCAGCGCCACCGCTGCCAGGGTGTTATGTTGGTGTCACTGCTGCCACCAGCACCACCACCAGCACCACCGCTGCAAGGGTGTTATGTTGGTGTCACTGCTGCTACCAGCACCACCAGCAATGTTGCTGCCAGGGTGTTATGTTGGTGTCACTGCTGCCACCAGCACCACCAGCAATGTTGCTGCCAGGGTGTTATGTTGGTGTCACTGCTGTCACCAGCACCACCAGCACCACCACCACCAGCAATGTTGCTGCCAGGGTGTTATGTTGGTGTCACTGCTGCCACCAACACCATCAGCAATGTTGCTGCCAGGGTGTTATGTTGGTGTCACTGCTGTCACCAGCACCACCAGCACCACCACCAGCACCACCAGCAATATTGCTGCCTGGGTGTTATGTTGGTGTCACTGCTGCCACCAGTATCACCAGCAATGTTGCTGCCAGGGTGTTATGTTGGTGTCACTGCTGCCACCAGCACCACCAGCACCACCACCACCACCACCACCACCACCAGCAATGTTGCTGCCAGGGTGTTATGTTGGTGTCACTGCTGCCACAAGCACCACCGCTGCCAGGGTGTTATGTTGGTGTCACTGCTGCCACCAGCACCACCACCACCACCAGCAATGTTGCTGCCAGGGTGTTATGTTGGTGTCACTGCTGCCACCAGCACCACCAGCAATGTTGCTGCCAGAGTGTTATGTTGGTGTCACTGCTGCCACCAGCACCACCAGCAATGTTGCTGCCAGGGTGTTATGTTGGTGTCACTGCTGCCACCAGCACCACCAGCAATGTTGCTGTCAGGGTGTTATGTTGGTGTCACTGCTGCCACCAGCACCACCAGCAATGTTGCTGTCAGGGTGTTATGTTGGTGTCACTGCTGCCACCCGCAATGTTGCTGCCAGGGGGTTATGTTGGTGTCACTGCTGTCACCAGCACCGCCACCAGCAATGTTGCTGCCAGGGTGTTATGTTGGTGTCACTGCTGTCACCAGCACCACCAGCACCACCACCAGCACCACCAGCAATGTTGCTGCCAGGGTGTTATGGTGGTGTCACTGCTGCAGCTGCAGCCGCAGCAAGCAGCAACAAGGCTGCTCCTATATCTTGCCGTCCCCTGGGCCTATCCGAACTCCAGTGATGGCCAAATTGGCAAGTACTGCTGCAACAACATGCAAGGAACCTATATTGACACAAAAACTGACGGTGACGACAACGAAATGGACTAAATATGACAAAAGAGGGACCGGCATTCAAGTACCAGACCTGCTGCCAGACGTGAACCAGACATGAGACGTTTTCCACTACAATGAAATAACTGACCTCCATATCAAGTGCACCAGTGTTCAACGGGAAGACAACATGGAAGAAAACCTGATCAACTAAATCTCCAAGGAAATGACAGGTCTGTAGGACTTTTTTCTTCAGTGCCAAACGAGGGAAAGAATTGAGCATTTAAACATGGCTGACCGGCATCCAAACAGCCGCTACTGCCAGACGTACAACTAGCGAAGTGAAATTCTCATCTTTACTGACGTTCATCTGTTGACAGTACCATCATATCTGTACCACCATCATATCACCTGTACCAGTGCTAACGAGAGGGAAACACAGGAGACATCGTCAAATCAACAGTACAAAACTCCAAGGTTATAGGTCGGATATCCCTCAGTGCCAGTCGTGGGAAAGAAGTGAAAAGTTAAATAGTCAAGGTTAATGTTTTAGTAGCTGACCTATATTCAGCTGACCAGTGTACAGTGAGAGAATCATAGCAGAAAAAGCCAAATATATCTATAAACTCAAGGAAAGTCAGGTTGTAGGTGGCGTTACTCCCCTCAGTGTTTTAAAAATGGCTGAGTCAGCAGAACAGGTCAGGCAGTCAACAACACCACACAACCCCCGATAAATGGAATTGAGGGGGATTTGGAAGGATAAAACCATGGATTAAACCTTTCTGATCTACCAGAATGGAAAGGAGTTTGAACTTAATTGGTGAAGCCAGACTGTGAAGTGAGATGGGAAGGGGAGTGTGTAATAAGGGGTTAACTGTAAGGGTTTTGTGAAGTTAAGGGAAAAGTGAGAAGTGAAGAGGGTCTTGAAGAGGAAATTTTACTAGTAATTCAGTGGTGATTGCTAAAGCAGATACTAAGTGTACTAGGGACTGGAAAAGAGAAATAAATATTATTGTATATGAGTAAAAGAGCGAAGAGTGAAAATGGCAGGCATTAGGGGGGTACAGGCTGCCATAATTATATTTATATTTCTTCTTCAATTCCATGAAGAAAGAAATCAGTCATGGGGGCTGGAAAAGGTGAATGGAGTAACAGCGCCCTGGACAGTAAAAGCCCAACAGTTGCCATCCTACCAGAAAAGTAAATGTCACTATCGCCGCAAGGTATGGCAACACCGCATACCCAAAAAAAAACCAGTGGCACACAGCTCTTATTGTAGCACTCTTAAATGGTGATATCCAAATTAATCCAGGACCTCAAACTATTGTGCAGAGGCAAAACAGACAGATAAATGACGGTGATAATGACGGTCTAGTAGCTAGGAATGATAACCTTAACTCCATATGTAATGCATACATAGGTCACTGTGAGACAATACAGCCATTATTATCTCAAACACTACCAAACAGGTACATACACTGTACTAAAGTACGCATGAAAAACAGAAAAGGCACCTTATGTAAAATGTGTAAGGGGTGGGTGCATGATGGATGTATGTACAATTATAGCAACGGTGCCAGAATTCATTTTGTGTGTAACAAATGCACTTTGGCACAGTTACCCTTTAGCAGTGATGACATTGATTTACCTAATTTTAATACAAATGACCCATTGCCATATATTGATGATTATGATTGTTTTATGAAAACAGGCCTTCACTTTATTCATGTCAATGCAAGATCACTTCTTCCTAAATTGGCAGAGATTAGGATTCTAGCTAACAAAATTAGGGCGGCAGTTATAACCATCTCTGAATCTTGGTTGGACGATACGGTGACTGACGACGAGGTCAAAATAGATGGTTACAATATAAAACGCTTAGATAGGAACAGAAAGGGCGGTGGAGTATGTGCCTACATTAGAAATGACTTAGCTTACAACCCAAGACCTGATTTAAATAACAATAAACTGGAGATTCTATGGTTTGAAGTGCTGCTTCCCAAGACCAAACCCATCTTAGTAGGAACTAGTTACCGCCCTCCTACCCAGGACCAGTTCTTAGAAGACTTTTCCAGAGTCTTGTCCGAGGTTGAAAACAATTGCGAGACAATAATACTGGGCGACTTCAATATCTGTTTTCAGCAGCAAAATAACGGGCTATGCAAAAGGTATAAGCAAATTCTAGGATTAAATAGTTACACTCAACTAATTAATACTCCAACCCGGATCACACAGTTCTCAGCCACCCTAATTGACCACATACTTTGTAACCGCGCTGAGAACATTAGTCAGTCAGGCGTCATTACCACAGGTCTTAGTGATCATTTCATCATTTACTGCACCAGGAAAATCACTAGGGATAGGATAGGCCTACACAGGACAATAAAAATGAGGTCAACTAGAAACTACAGTAAAGAAACACTGGTAAATAGGCTACACAATTGTGACTGGACAGAGATAACAAGTTGCACGGACGTAAACGATGCCTGGGAAAAATTCAAAACAATGTTCACTACCATCCTTGATAATATTGCACCAGTTAAAGAGGTTAGGATTAAACGAAGAACTGAACCCTGGATGACTGAGATATTAGATAATATGAAATTCAGAGACCAGCTGCTAAAAAGATTTAAAGCAAACAGACAGGATATTGCAGCACTAAATGAATTCCAAAGGGTGAGGAACAGAGTACAGAGACTTATAAAAGGAGCAAATGCAAAGCACTACTGCTCAAAAATTGAGGAGTATAAGCATAACCCCAGAAAGTTCTGGCAACAACTAAAGCAGTTGGGGTATAGCCATAAGCCAGTAGATAGGTCTAACATAGTACTCACTATCGATAATGAGGTATGCCACGAAACATCTAAGGTGGCAAATTGCTTTAATTCATACTACACATCTGTTGCATCAACACTAGTAAGTAAACTACCAGCTGCATCAAATACCTTTAACACAGACTCTGATAAGTTTCAAACATACTATACCAATAAAGGGGTAACCCCAAACAGTTGTCAACTAGTAAGTGTATCTCATGACTTTATTCAAAAAGAACTAAGCAGGTTAAACCCAACTAAGAGCACTGGCCCGGATAACATCCCGTCTAAGTTCCTAAAAGATGGTGCTTCTGAACTGTCAATCCCTATTGCTCACATAATAAATCTATCAATCACCACTAATACCGTACCGGAGGGGTTCAAGGAGGCCAGAGTTACTCCTATCTTCAAGAAAAATAGTAGGTCTGATGTAAGCAACTATAGGCCTGTTAGTATACTCAGTATAATATCTAAAATTCTAGAGAGGGCGGTGTATTCTCAAGTAGTTAAGTACCTTAATGACAACAACATTCTCCATAGCTATCAATCGGGCTTTAGAAGATCCTACTCAACCGACACTTCCTTTATTAATCTGATGGATTACCTGAGAACTGAAATGTCAAAGGGGAACCTCATAGGTATGGTAACCTTAGACTTGCAAAAGGCCTTCGATACTGTCAACCACAATATATTATGTAATAAACTTCAAGCTATCGGTATAGGTTCTGTAGACTGGTTTAAGTCCTACTTTAGCAACAGGAGACAAATAGTCAAAATCAACAAAACAGAATCAGAACCCCTGCCGATAACATGTGGAGTTCCCCAAGGTAGTATTCTGGGTCCCTTATTATTCTTATGTTATGTCAATGATATGCCTATCAGTGTCAAGTGCAAACTCCTACTGTATGCAGATGACAGTGCTCTGTTAGTGTCAGGTAAAGACCCACAAGATATTGCTAATGTTTTAACACTGGAACTGGAGTCCTGCAGCAAATGGTTAGTAGACAACAAACTATCATTACACCTAGGGAAAACTGAAGCCATTCTCTTTGGCACGAAACATAAACTGAGAAGGGTAAATAATTTTAATGTTCAATGTAATGGGGAGCCCATCACTTTGGTTTCATAAGTAAAATATTTGAGAATCCCCTTTGACCCATGCATGTCAGGAGAATTGATAGGGAACAGTGTAGTAAAGAAAGCGAATGCCAGACTGAAGTTCCTGTATAGACAAGCACAGTGTCTACCTACTGAGGCTCGCAGGACCCTATGTCTAGCCCTTATACAATGCCATATGGATTACGCTTGCTCTTCTTGGTACTCTGCCTTGACAAAAAAACTGAAAGATAGACTGCAAATCACCCAGAACAAAATCCTAAGATTCATCCTGGACCTGGGACCAAGAGAACATGTAGGCCAGGATGAATTACAGCAGTTGGATATGCTGAATGTTGAAGACAGAGTAAAACAACTGAAGCTAAATCATGTTTATAAAATTGCTCACGAACAGTGTCCAGAATATCTTGCTGTCAATTTTGTCAAGGTTGGGAACCAAAGCAATCATAGTACTAGGGGGAGAGAGCACAACTTTGTAGTACCCACAGTCAGTGGCCAGGCTTCAAACACCTTTTATTGTACAGCAAAGGAATGGAACAGACTACCCGCACATGTCAAAGCCAGTCATAGCATGAACCAGTTCAAGAAGAGTGCCAAAAGGTGTCTGATGAATGTAGCTACAGAAAGGGAGGGGAATGATTTTCTATTTTTTAGCTAACATACGTGTAAATTTTACCTTATTCCTAGTAATGACCCTCGTATTGTAGATAGTCTTAATGACCTTGGTGTAGTAGATAGTCTTTTTAGTATGATAATAAGATGTTATCTTCATTATAGAATAATAAGAAAATATTATAACCTTTATATTATAATAATAAGGTAAAAGGACCCCAATGGAAATAAGTCACTCTGTCTGACTTTTTTGGGTTATCCTAGGTTCTCTACACATATGCTGCTATGTATGATAATTCTATGTAACTGTATTGTGTATACCTGAATAAACTTACTTACTTACTTACTTACTTACTTACTTACTTATAATCACCAGCAATGTTGCTGCCAGGGTGTTATGTTGGTGTCACTGCTGCCACCAGCACCACCACCAGCAATGTTGCTGCCAGGGTGTTATGTTGGTGTCACTGCTGCCACCAGCACCACCACCAGCACCACCGCTGCCAGGGTGTTATGTTGGTGTCACTACTGCCACCAGCACCACCACCACCAGCACCACCACCACCAGCACCACCACCACCAGCACCACCACCACCAGCACCACCGCTGCCAGGGTGTTATGTTGGTGTCACTGCTGCCACCAGCACCACCACCAGCACCACCGCTGCCAGGGTGTTATGTTGGTGTCACTACTGCCACCAGCACCACCGCTGCCAGGGTGTTATGTTGGTGTCACTGCTGCCACCAGCACCACCACCACCAGCACCACCACCACCAGCACCACCGCTGCCAGGGTGTTATGTTGGTGTAATTGCTGCCACCAGCACCACCACCACCAGCACCACCGCTGCCAGGGTGTTATGTTGGTGTCACTGCTGCCACCAGCACCACCACCACCAGCACCACCGCTGCCAGGGTGTTATGTTGGTGTCACTGCTGCCACCAGCACCACCACCACCAGCACCACCGCTGCAAGGGTGTTATGTTGGTGTAATTGCTGCCACCAGCACCACCACCACCAGCACCACCGCTGCCAGGGTGTTATGTTGGTGTCACTGCTGCCACCAGCACCACCACCACCAGCACCACCGCTGCCAGGGTGTTATGTTGGTGTCACTGCTGCCACCAGCACCACCACCACCAGCACCACCGCTGCCAGGGTGTTATGTTGGTGTCACTGCTGCCACCAGCACCACCACCACCAGCACCACCGCTGCCAGGGTGTTATGTTGGTGTCACTGCTGCCACCAGCACCACCATCACCAGCACCACCGCTGCCAGGGTGTTATGTTGGTGTCACTGCTGCCACCAGCACCACCGCTGCCAGGATGTTATGTTGGTGTCACTGCTGCCACGAGCACCACCAGCACCAGCACCACCGCCACCAGCACCACCAGCACCACCACCAGCACCACCGCCTCTAGCACCATCGCCTCTAGCACCACCACCAGCACCACCACCACTAACACCCCCACCAGCACCACCACCAGCACCACCGCCTCTAGCACCACCACCAGCATCATCACCAGCACCACCGCCTCTAGCACCACCACCAGCATCATCACCAGCACCACCGCCTCTAGCACCACCACTAGCATCACCACCATCACTACCACCACCAGCACCACCAGCAAAACCACCAGCATCACCACCACCAGCAAAGCCACCAGCATCACCACCAGCACCACCACCAGCACCGCCACCACCACCACCAGCATCACCACCACCACCACCAGCATCACCACCACCCCAGCATCACCACCACCTGGAGTTTACCTGGAGAGAGGGCCGGGGGTCAACGCCCCCGCGGCCCGGTCTGTGACCAGGCCTCCTGGTGAATCAGAGCCTGATTAACCAGGCTGTTACTGCTGGCTGCACGCAATCCAACGTACGAGCCACAGCCCGGCTGGTCAGGTACCGACTTTAGGTGCTTGTCCAGTGCCAGCTTGAAGACTGCCAGGGGTCTAATGGTAATCCCCTTATGTATGCTGGGAGGCAGTTGAACAATCTCGGGCCCCTGACACTTATTGTATTGTCTCTTAACGTGCTAGTGACACCCCTGCTTTTCATTGGGGGGATGATGCATCGTCTGCCAAGTCTTTTGCTTTCGTAGTGAGTGATTTTCGTGTGCAAGTTCGGTACTAGTCCCTCTAGGATTTCCAGGTGTATATAATCATGTATCTCTCCCGCCTGCGTTCCAGGGAGTACAGGCTCAGGAACTTCAAGCGCTCCCAGTAATTGAGGTGTTTTATCTCTGTTATGCGCGCCGTGAAGGTTCTCTGTACATTTTCTAGGTCAGCAATTTCACCTGCCTTGAAAGGTGTTGTTAGTGTGCAGCAATATTCCAGCCTAGATAGAACAAGTGACCTGAAGAGTGTCATCATGGGCTTGGCCTCCCTAGTTTTGAAGGTTCTCATTATCCATCCTGTCATTTTTCTAGCAGATGCGATTGATACAATGTTATGGTCCTTGAAGGTGAGATCCTCCGACATGATCACTCCCAGGTCTTTGACGTTGGTGTTTCGCTCTATTTTGTGGCCAGAATTTGTTTTGTACTCTGATGAAGATTTAATTTCCTCGTGTTTAAGATATCTGAGTAATTGAAATTTCTCATCGTTGAACTTCATATTGTTTTCTGCAGCCCACTGAAAGATTTGGTTGATGTCCGCCTGAAGCCTTGCAGTGTCTGTAATGGAAGACACTGTCATGCAGATTCGGGTGTCATCTGTAAAGCACCATCACAGCATCACCACCACTATCACCACCACCCCAGCATCCCCACCACCGCCATCACCACCAGCACCATCACAGCATCAGCACCACCAACACCACCAATCTTAACACACCAGCCTGACACTATTCTGCCAGATTCAAAACATTCCGGACACAGGATCGAATCCCACGCTCCAGTTACCTAGCTATCATCATACTTATTAATATCACATTCTTGAAGACGCGATAATCCCATAAAGATCACACCAGAGCCTATTTTAAGGTTGAGAATTTAGAAAATAAGAGGCGATTAGGATAATGTTTAAATTTAGCCTCTCTCATTCTTGTCTTTAATGAGAGTGAGAGAGAGAGAGAGAGAGAGAGAGAGAGAGAGAGAGAGAGACAGAGAGAGAGAGAGAGAGAGAGAGAGAGACAGAGAGAGAGAGAGAGAGAGTGAGAGAGAGAGAGAGTACGACTGGTTTTAGTACAACTTGCCGTCTTCGAAGTTCGATAAGAGAAGATTGGTGTCCCAGTTGATACAAACTACAGGGCAAACTGAAGTAATTCTGAAGCATTTCCATTTTCTGAGTTGAATGACCTTGTCAGATTTTAGTGAGTTGTCACCATCATGTGGACAATGCCGGTATTATGTGACTCTGACAGCCGGTATTATGTGACCCTGACAGCCGGTATTATGTGACCCTGGCAGCCGGTATTATGTGACTCTGACAGCCGGTATTATGTGACCCTGGCAGCCGGTATTATGTGACTCTGACAGCCGGTATTATGTGACCCTGGCAGCCGGTATTATGTGACCCTGACAGCAGGTATTATGTGACCCTGGCAGCCGGTATTATGTGACTCTGACAGCCGGTATTATGTGACCCTGGCAGCCGGTATTATGTGACTCTGACAGCCGGTATTATGTGACCCTGGCAGCCGGTATTATGTGACTCTGACAGCCGGTATTATGTGACCCTGGCAGCCGGTATTATGTGACCCTGACAGCAGGTATTATGTGACCCTGGCAGCCGGTATTATGTGACTCTGACAGCCGGTATTATGTGACCCTGGCAGCCGGTATTATGTGACCCTGACAGCAGGTATTATGTGACCCTGGCAGCCGGTATTATGTGACCCTGGCAGCAGGTATTATGTGACCCTGGCAGCAGGTATTATGTGACCCTGGCAGCCGGTATTATGTGACCCTGGCAGCCGGTATTATGTGACCCTGACAGCAGGTATTATGTGACCCTGACAGCCGGTATTATGTGACCCTGGCAGCAGGTATTATGTGACCCTGGCAGCCGGTATTATGTGACCCTGGCAGCAGGTATTATGTGACCCTGGCAGCAGGTATTATGTGACCCTGGCAGCCGGTATTATGTGACCCTGGCAGCCGGTATTATGTGACCCTGACAGCAGGTATTATGTGACCCTGACAGCCGGTATTATGTGACCCTGGCAGCCGGTATTATGTGACCCTGGTAGCCGGTATTATGTGACCCTGGTAGCCGGTATTATGTGACCCTGACAGCAGGTATTATGTGACCTGGCAGCCGGTATTATGTGACCCTGGTAGCCGGTATTATGTGACCCTGGTAGCCGGTATTATGTGACCCTGACAGCAGGTATTATGTGACCCTGACAGCCGGTATTATGTGACCCTGGTAGCCGGTATTATGTGACCCTGGTAGCCGGTATTATGTGACCCTGGCAGCCGGTATTATGTGACCCTGGTAGCCGGTATTATGTGACCCTGACAGCAGGTATTATGTGACCCTGGCAGCAGGTATTATGTGACCCTGACAGCAGGTATTATGTGACCCTGACAGCAGGTATTATGTGACCCTGACAGCCGGTATTATGTGACCCTGGCAGCCGGTATTATGTGACCTTGACAGCAGGTATTATGTGACCCCGGCAGCCAGTATTATGTGACCCTGGCAGTCGGTATTATGTGACCCTGACAGCCGGTATTATGTGACCCTGGCAGCCGGTATTATGTGACCCTGACAGCAGGTATTATGTGACCCTGGCAGTCGGTATTATGTGACCCTGACAGCCGGTATTATGTGACCCTGGCAGCCGGTATTATGTGACCCTGGCAGCCGGTATTATGTGACCCTGGCAGCAGGTATTATGTGACCCTGGCAGCCGGTGTTATGTGACCCTGGCAGCCGGTATTATGTGACCCTGACAGCAGGTATTATGTGACCCTGGCAGCCGGTATTATGTGACCCTGGCAGCCGGTATTATGTGACCCTGACAGCAGGTATTATGTGACCCTGGCAGCCGGTATTATGTGACCCTGGCAGCAGGTATTATGTGACCCTGGCAGCAGGTATTATGTGACCCTGACAGCAGGTATTATGTGACCCTGGCAGCCGGTATTATGTGACCCTGGCAGCAGGTATTATGTGACCCTGGCTGCCGGTGTTATGTGACCCTGGCAGCCGGTATTATGTGACCCTGACAGCAGGTATTATGTGACCCTGGCAGCCGGTATTATGTGACCCTGGCAGCCGGTATTATGTGACCCTGACAGCAGGTATTATGCGACCCTGGCAGCAGGTATTATGTGACCCTGACAGCAGGTATTATGTGACCCTGGCAGCCGGTATTATGTGACCCTGGCAGCCGGTATTATGTGACCCTGGCAGCCGGTATTATGTGACCCTGGCAGCAGGTATTATGTGACCCTGGCAGCCGGTGTTATGTGACCCTGGCAGCCGGTATTATGTGACCCTGACAGCAGGTATTATGTGACCATGGCAGCCGGTATTATGTGACCCTGGCAGCCGGTATTATGTGACCCTGACAGCAGGTATTATGCGACCCTGGCAGCAGGTATTATGTGACCCTGACAGCAGGTATTATGTGACCCTGGCAGCCGGTATTATGTGACCCTGCCAGCCGGTATTATGTGACCCTGGCAGCCGGTATTATGTGACCCTGGCAGCAAGGTATTATGTGACCCTGGCAGCCGGTGTTATGTGACCCTGACAGCCGGTATTATGTGACCCTGACAGCAGGTATTATGTGACCCTGGGAGCCGGTATTATATGACCCTGGCAGCCGGTATTATGTGACCCTGACAGCAGGTATTATGTGACCCTGGCAGCAGGTATTATGTGACCCTGACAGCAGGTATTATGTGACCCTGGCAGCCGGCATTATGTGACCCTGGCAGCCGGTATTATGTGACCCTGGCAGCAGGTATTATGTGACCCTGGCAGCCGGTGTTATGTGACCCTGGCAGCCGGTATTATGTGACCCTGACAGCAGGTATTATGTGACCCTGGCAGCCGGTATTATGTGACCCTGGCAGCCGGTATTATGTGACCCTGACAGCAGGTATTATGCGACCCTGGCAGCAGGTATTATGTGACCCTGACAGCAGGTATTATGTGACCCTGGCAGCCGGTATTATGTGACCCTGGCAGCCGGTATTATGTGACCCTGGCAGCCGATATTATGTGACCCTGGCAGCAGGTATTATGTGACCCTGGCAGCCGGTGTTATGTGACCCTGACAGCCGGTATTATGTGACCCTGACAGCAGGTATTATGTGACCCTGGGAGCCGGTATTATATGACCCTGGCAGCCGGTATTATGTGACCCTGACAGCAGGTATTATGTGACCCTGGCAGCAGGTATTATGTGACCCTGACAGCAGGTATTATGTGACCCTGGCAGCCGGTATTATGTGACCCTGGCAGCCGGTATTATGTGACCCTGGCAGCCGGTATTATGTGACCCTGGCAGCAGGTATTATGTGACCCTGGCAGCCGGTGTTATGTGACCCTGGCAGCAGGTATTATGTGACCCTGACAGCAGGTATTATGTGACCCTGGCAGCCGGTATTATGTGACCCTGGCAGCCGGTATTATGTGACCCTGACAGCAGGTATTATGTGACCCTGGCAGCCGGTATTATGTGACCCTGGCAGCAGGTATTATGTGACCCTGGCAGCAGGTATTATGTGACCCTGACAGCAGGTATTATGTGACCCTGGCAGCCGGTATTATGTGACCCTGGCAGCCGGTATTATGTGACCCTGACAGCAGGTATTATGTGACCCTGGCAGCCGGTATTATGTGACCCTGGCAGCAGGTATTATGTGACCCTGGCAGCAGGTATTATGTGACCCTGACAGCAGGTATTATGTGACCCTGGCAGCCGGTATTATGTGACCCTGGCAGCCGGTATTATGTGACCCTGACAGCAGGTATTATGTGACCCTGGCAGCCGGTATTATGTGACCCTGGCAGCAGGTATTATGTGACCCTGACATCAGGTATTATGTGACCCTGGCAGCCGGTATTATGTGACCCTGGCAGCCGGTATTATGTGACCCTGACAGCAGGTATTATGTGACCCTGGCAGCCGATATTATGTGACCCTGGCAGCAGGTATTATGTGACCCTGGCAGCAGGTATTATGTGACCCTGACAGCAGGTATTATGTGACCCTGGCAGCCGGTATTATGTGACCCTGACAGCAGGTATTATGTGACCCTGGCAGCCGGTATTATGTGACCCTGACAGCAGGTATTATGTGACCCTGACAGCCGGTATTATGTGACCCTGACAGCCGGTATTATGTGACCCTGGCAGCCGGTATTATGTGACCCTGGCAGCCCGTATTATGTGACCCTGACAGCAGGTATTATGTGACCCTGGCAGCCGATATTATGTGACCCTGGCAGCAGGTATTATGTGACCCTGGCAGCAGGTATTATGTGACCCTGACAGCAGGTATTATGTGACCCTGGCAGCCGGTATTATGTGACCCTGGCAGCCGGTATTATGTGACCCTGACAGCAGGTATTATGTGACCCTGGCAGCCGGTATTATGTGACCCTGACAGCAGGTATTATGTGACCCTGACAGCCGGTATTATGTGACCCTGACAGCCGGTATTATGTGACCCTGACAGCCGGTATTATGTGACCCTGGCAGCCGGTATTATGTGACCCTGACAGCCGGTATTATGTGACCCTGACAGCCGGTATTATGTGACCCTGACAGCCGGTATTATGTGACCCTGACAGCCGGTATTATGTGACCCTGACAGCCGGTATTATGTGACCCTGGCAGCCGGTATTATGTGACCCTGGCAGCCAGTATTATGTGACCCTGACAGCCGGTATTATGTGACCCTGACAGCAGGTATTATGTGACCTTGGCAGCCGGTATTATGTGACCCTGGCAGCCGGTATTATGTGACCCTGGCAGCCGGTATTATGTGACCCTGGCAGCCGGTGTTATGTGACCCTGACAGCCGGTATTATGTGACCCTGGCAGCCGGTATTATGTGACCCTGACAGCAGGTATTATGTGACCCTGACAGCCGGTATTATGTGACCCTGGCAGCCGGTATTATGTGACCCTGACAGCAGGTATTATGTGACCCTGGCAGCCGGTATTATGTGACCCTGGCAGCCGGTATTATGTGACCCTGACAGCCGGTATTATGTGAACCTGACAGCCGGTATTATGTGACCCTGGCAGCCGGTATTATGTGACCCTGACAGCCGGTATTATGTGAACCTGACAGCCGGTATTATGTGACCCTGACAGCCGGTATTATGTGACCCTGACAGCCGGTATTATGTGACCCTGACAGCCGGTATTATGTGACCCTGACAGCCGGTATTGGAACACTCACAGGCCGGACAAGAGACGAATTAAAATGAAATAATAGACCTAGCGTTGGTATTAAAAGTTTATTGAAACGTTTACTGACCTCGTTTATTGGTCTCGTTTATTGGTCTCGTTTATTGGTCTCGTTTATTGGTCTCGTTTATTGATCTCGTTTATTGGTCTCGTTTATTGGTCTCGTTTATTGGTCTCGTTTATTGGTCTCGTTTATTGGTCTCGTTTATTGGTCTCGTTTATTGGTCTCGTTTATTGATCTCGTTTATTGATCTCGTTTATTGGTCTCGTTTATTGGTCTCGTTTATTGGTCTCGTTTATTGGTCTCGTTTATTGGTCTCGTTTATTGATCTCGTTTATTGATCTCGTTTATTGGTCTCGTTTATTGGTCTCGTTTATTGGTCTCGTTTATTGATCTCGTTTACTGACCTCGTTTATTGGTCTCGTTTATTGGTCTCGTTTATTGGTCTCGTTTATTGGTTTCGTTTATTGATCTCGTTTATTGGTCTCGTTTATTGGTCTCGTTTATTGGTCTCGTTTATTGATCTCGTTTATTGGTCTCGTTTATTGGTCTCGTTTATTGATCTCGTTTATTGGTCTCGTTTATTGATCTCGTTTATTGGTCTCGTTTATTGGTCTCGTTTATTGATCTCGTTTATTGGTCTCGTTTATTGGTCTCGTTTATTGGTCTCGTTTATTGATCTCGTTTATTGGTCTCGTTTATTGGTCTCGTTTATTGGTCTGGTTTATTGATCTCGTTTATTGGTCTCGTTTATTGGTCTCGTTTATTGATCTCGTTTATTGGTCTCGTTTATTGATCTCGTTTATTGGTCTCGTTTATTGGTCTCGTTTATTGATCTCGTTTATTGGTCTCGTTTATTGGTCTCGTTTATTGGTCTCGTTTATTGATCTCGTTTATTGGTCTCGTTTATTGGTCTCGTTTATTGATCTCGTTTATTGGTCTCGTTTATTGATCTCGTTTATTGGTCTCGTTTATTGGTCTCGTTTATTGATCTCGTTTATTGGTCTCGTTTACTGGTCTCGTTTATTGGTCTCGTTTATTGGTCTCGTTTATTGATCTCGTTTATTGATCTCGTTTATTGATCTCGTTTATTGGTCTCGTTTATTGGTCTCGTTTATTTTTCTCGTTTATTGGTCTCGTTTATTGGTCTCGTTTATTGATCTCGTTTATTGGTCTCGTTTATTGGTCTCGTTTATTGGTCTCGTTTATAGGTCTCGTTTATTGGTCTCGTTTATTGGTCTCGTTTATTGGTCTCGTTTATTGGTCTCGTTTATTGGTCTCGTTTATTGGTCTCGTTTATTGGTCTCGTTTATTGGTCTCGTTTATTGGTCTCGTTTATTGGTCTCGTTTATTGGTCTCGTTTATAGGTCTCGTTTATTGGTCTCGTTTATTGGTCTCGTTTATTGGTCTCGTTTATTGGTCTCGTTTATTGGTCTCGTTTATTGATCTCGTTTATTGGTCTCGTTTATAGGTCTCGTTTATAGGTCTCGTTTATTGGTCTCGTTTATTGGTCTCGTTTATAGGTCTCGTTTATTGGTCTCGTTTATTGGTCTCGTTTATTGGTCTCGTTTATTGGTCTCGTTTATTGGTTTCGTTTATTGGTCTCGTTTATTGGTCTCGTTTATTGGTCTCGTTTATTGGTCTCGTTTATTGGTCTCGTTTATTGGTCTCGTTTATTGGTCTCGTTTATTGGTCTCGTTTATTGGTCTCGTTTATTGATCTCGTTTATTGGTCTCGTTTATAGGTCTCGTTTATTGGTCTCGTTTATTGGTCTCGTTTATTGGTCTCGTTTATTGATCTCGTTTATTGGTCTCGTTTATAGGTCTCGTTTATTGGTCTCGTTTATTGGTCTCGTTTATTGGTCTCGTTTATTGGTCTCGTTTATTGGTCTCGTTTATTGATCTCGTTTATTGGTCTCGTTTATAGGTCTCGTTTATAGGTCTCGTTTATTGGTCTCGTTTATTGGTCTCGTTTATAGGTCTCGTTTATTGGTCTCGTTTATTGGTCTCGTTTATTGGTCTCGTTTATTGGTCTCGTTTATTGGTCTCGTTTATTGGTCTCGTTTATTGGTCTCGTTTATTGGTCTCGTTTATTGATCTCGTTTATTGGTCTCGTTTATAGGTCTCGTTTATTGGTCTCGTTTATTGGTCTCGTTTATTGGTCTCGTTTATTGGTCTCGTTTATTGGTCTCGTTTATTGGTCTCGTTTATTGATCTCGTTTATTGGTCTCGTTTATAGGTCTCGTTTATTGGTCTCGTTTATTGGTCTCGTTTATTGATCTCGTTTATAGGTCTCGTTTATTGGTCTCGTTTATTGGTCTCGTTTATTGGTCTCGTTTATAGGTCTCGTTTATTGGTCTCGTTTATTGATCTCGTTTATTGATCTCGTTTATTGGTCTCGTTTATTGATCTCGTTTATGGGTCTCGTTTATTGGTCTCGTTTATTGGTCTCGTTTATAGGTCTCGTTTATTGGTCTCGTTTATTGATCTCGTTTATTGATCTCGTTTATAGGTCTCGTTTATTGGTCTCGTTTATTGGTCTCGTTTATTGGTCTCGTTTATAGGTCTCGTTTATTGGTCTCGTTTATTGATCTCGTTTATTGATCTCGTTTATTGGTCTCGTTTATTGGTCTCGTTTATTGGTCTCGTTTATTGATCTCGTTTATTGGTCTCGTTTATAGGTCTCGTTTATTGGTCTCGTTTATTGGTCTCGTTTATTGGTCTCGTTTATTGGTCTCGTTTATTGGTCTCGTTTATTGGTCTCGTTTATTGATCTCGTTTATAGGTCTCGTTTATAGGTCTCGTTTATTGGTCTCGTTTATTGGTCTCGTTTATTGGTCTCGTTTATTGATCTCGTTTATAGGTCTCGTTTATTGGTCTCGTTTATTGGTCTCGTTTATTGGTCTCGTTTATAGGTCTCGTTTATTGGTCTCGTTTATTGATCTCGTTTATTGATCTCGTTTATTGGTCTCGTTTATTGATCTCGTTTATGGGTCTCGTTTATTGGTCTCGTTTATTGGTCTCGTTTATAGGTCTCGTTTATTGGTCTCGTTTATTGATCTCGTTTATTGATCTCGTTTATTGGTCTCGTTTATTGATCTCGTTTATTGGTCTCGTTTATTGATCTCGTTTATTGGTCTCGTTTATTGATCTCGTTTATTGGTCTCGTTTATTGATCTCGTTTATTGGTCTCGTTTAGTAGTTATGAATAGTGTGGGTTATGGATTGATGGTAATAATAATAATAATAATAATAATAATAATAATAATAATAATAATAATAATAATAATAATAATGATAATAATAATAATAATAATAATAATAATAATAATAATAATAATAATAATAATAATGATAATAATAATAATAATAATAATAATAATAATAATAATAATAATAATAATAATAATAATAATAATAATAATAATAATGATAATAATAATAATAATAATAATAATAATAATAATAATAATAATAATAATAATAATAATAATAATAATAATTGCAAAGTTATTCCAGTATTTAATGAAATACCTGACAGCTTGGCTGTGAGAGAGAGAGAGAGTGAGAGGAGAGTTGTGGGAACAGCTGCAGTCGACTGTGTCAAATGTTACATTTATGTGAGTGCTGTGAGGGGAGCAGAGAGGGGATTTTGTGTCTCCCCTCTCCTGCCCTCACTTAAATAAGAAGTGCTTTTAGTGTATGAATACGTGTGTGTGTGTGTGTGTTTATATTACATGAGTACAGCTGAGTACAAGTGAGTACATGTGCCTACCTTGACAGGAACACAGACCAGTATCAGGAGGTCTGCTGATGAGATGTACCTACCTTGACAGGAACACAGACCAGTATCAGGAGGTCTGCTGATGAGATGTACCTACCTTGACAGGAACACAGACCAGTATCAGGAGGTCTGCTGATGAGATGTACCTACCTTGACAGGAACACAGACCAGTATCAGGAGGTCTGCTGATGAGATGTACCTACCTTGACAGGAACACAGACCAGTATCAGCAGGAGGTCTGCTGACGAGATGTGCCTACCTTGACAGGAACACAGACCAGTATCAGCAGGTGGTCTGCTGATAAGATGTGCCTACCTTGACAGGAACACAGACCAGTATCAGCAGGAGGTCTGCTGACGAGATGTGCCTACCTTGACAGGAACACAGACGAGTATCAGCAGGAGGTCTGCTGTTAAGATGTGCCTACCTTGACAGGAACACAGACCAGTATCAGCAGGAGGTCTGCTGTTAAGATGTGCCTACCTTGACAGGAACACAGACCAGTATCAGCAGGAGGTCTGCTGTTAAGATGTGCCTACCTTGACAGGAACACAGACCAGTATCAGCAGGAGGTCTGCTGTTAAGATGTGCCTACCTTGACAGGAACACAGACCAGTATCAACAGGAGGTCTGCTGATGAGATGTACCTACCTTGACAGGAACACAGACCAGTATCAGCAGGAGGTCTGCTGATGAGATGTACCTACCTTGACAGGAACACAGACCAGTATCAGCAGGAGGTCTGCTGATGAGATGTACCTACCTTGACAGGAACACAGACCAGTATCAGCAGGAGGTCTGCTGATGAGATGTACCTACCTTGACAGGAACACAGACCAGTATCAGCAGGAGGTCTGCTGTTAAGATGTGCCTACCTTGACAGGAACACAGACCAGTATCAGCAGGAGGTCTGCTGATGAGATGTACCTACCTTGACAGGAACACAGACCAGTATCAGCAGGAGGTCTGCTGATGAGATGTACCTACCTTGACAGGAACACAGACCAGTATCAGCAGGAGGTCTGCTGTTAAGATGTGCCTACCTTGACAGGAACACAGACCAGTATCAGCAGGAGGTCTGCTGATGAGATGTACCTACCTTGACAGGAACACAGACCAGTATCAGCAGGAGGTCTGCTGATGAGATGTACCTACCTTGACAGGAACACAGACCAATATCAGCAGGAGGTCTGCTGTTAAGATGTACCTACCTTGACAGGAACACAGACCAGTATCAGCAGGAGGTCTGCTGTTAAGATGTACCTACCTTGACAGGAACACAGACCAGTATCAGCAGGAGGTCTGCTGTTAAGATGTACCTACCTTGACAGGAACACAGACCAGTATCAGGAGGAGGTCTGCTGATGCCAGTGATGCCAGAAAGACATTAGTGGTGCTCTTCATTCCATTGTATCTGTGTGTGAGAGAGAGAGATGAGGCTCTTACATGATGAGGCAGTGAAGAAAGCACATTGACCATCACTCGCACCCTTACTGCCTTTCCGGAACTTCACTGACATCACACACACACACACACACACACACACACACACACACACACACACACACACACACACACACACACACACACACGCACACACACACACACACACACACGCACACACATGATAAAGCTCATGGATCAGGGAGAGAGTGGACCTAGTAGCGACCAGCGAAGAGGCGGAGCCAGGAGCTGTGAATAGACCTCTGCAATCATAAACAGGTGAACACACACACACATAGTGACACAACAAAAATATTTGGCATCAGCAATAAAGTTCCAGATTCACGAACGGCTTTGTTGAACAGTGAGGCAGCAGGTGTGTGTGCAGCTGACAGTCATTGTGAGAGGTGGTCCCACATTGAGCTACTCTGACAGTATTGTCGCTGTTCTGACGCTATTGTTGCCACTCTGACGCTGCTGTCACTACTCTGACGTTACTGTCTGGCTTCTGACACAAGCATATCACTAACAGTTTAATGGTCATGCGATGGTACACATGCCTTCCATGCTTGGAACCACTTGGACGAAGGGACACACGGCTGCATTCTGTACATGGGATAATTTAGAATCAACCTCTCAAATGCTTTGAACAAGCAGCTAGTGGTAGATATTTTTGGGCGTTATGCACTTTGTTATTGGTCAGTCTTACTTAGAGGGAAGTTTTAAACTACATTTGGCCTGCGTAAATCCCAATTTGCCTTTTTCTGGGATGGGGGAGAAATTGGAGAAAGTAAAATACGGCTTTTCATGCTATAATTTCTATATGATTTTGGGAGCTTCCCGAATACACAACACTTGTTGTATAATTCAGTTAATGGATTTTTCTGGTTCTTGACAGGTAGTCTGAATTTGACAAGGCGGGCACTGGCAGGCGCTTGACTACAATCAGAGGTATAATTAAAGGTCGCTGATGGCCACAAGACACTCAGATGATCCCTAGCTCAAAGGTAGAGCGTTCGACTCAGCCGAAAGGATGCAATTTGGGTACCTTGATGAGGCGAGGCGTATGAGGTCAGTCTCCCTACACCTGCTGTCCCTGCTCACCTAGCAGTAAATGGGTACCTGAGAAGTAGGGGACTGCTGCGAGGCGCATCCTGGGGGAGTGAAATGAGCTGCGTGCCTAAATTAGACATGTGATAAATCCACTTGAAGAGCTTGAAGCTCAGTCAGTCAAAGTAAGCGAACTGATTAGATATAAATCACGTTCGCCTGGTGATGGAACGAGGCACAGAGAATGTCTGTAATTGCTTTCAATCTCACCTTCCAGTGTTTATCGCCGGTCTTGCTTCACCTCGTTCCTCCGCTCCTTTCTTGAACCTCATAAATGGTAGTCAGGTCACCGAGGGGTGACTAGCGCAACGAGTCAACGATTAGGTATCACGACCAGGTGATGCTGGAGGGATATTTTGCACCAGGTCAGCGAGTAAGCGAGGAGGAGGAGAGAGGTCACGTTATATGAAGAAAGCACAGGTCATCAGGTCAGGGAGGCCTTTGTACCAGGAGGAGAAATCTTCCTACCAGTAGGAGAGATCTTCCTTCTCTGGAAATAGCTTCAGTAATTGCTACCTGTTGTCTAACACAATTTACACGACGAGGGAGAATATTTTTTTGTATATCCACACAATATATTAAAGAAAATCGTGAGCGTGCATTTAACAACGAAAATATTGCTGGGAAGATCAATTATCGCAACTGAGAAAGCTGGCTGCTTCCCTGAGCCAGCCTGGGTAGTAGCATACTGCCGGGTGGCGCCTGTAACTACCGTGGCACTACCGGGAGGTACTTGCACGCCCACTGCAACTACGTTAGTACATCAGGTGAGTACATCTATGTAAGGAGGTTTAAGCTTTACTCTTTTCAAAGCTCTTCATTACATGTTTAGTAAAGGCATAACGCAAAAGATTCTCATCATGGATTGAGAGCCATTACCGGGGTAAGAGGTTATTTAAAGAGGGTAGTAAAGTATATTAAGACCCACAGAGAAGACCATTAAGTTTAGGTTTAGTAAGACCCTCTGAGAGTCATTAAGTTTAGTAAGACCCTCTGAGAGAGTCATTAAGTTTAGTAAGACCCTCTGAGAGAGTCATTAAGTTTAGTAAGACCCTCTGAGAGAGTCATTAAGTTTAGTAAGACCCTCTGAGAGAGTCATTAAGTTTAGTAAGACCCTCTGAGAGTCATTAAGTTTAGTAAGACCCTCTGAAAGAGTCATTAAGTTTAGTAAGACCCTCTGAGAGAGTCATTAAGTTTAGTAAGACCCTCTGAGAGTCATTAAGTTTAGTAAGACCCTCTGAAAGAGTCATTAAGTTTAGTAAGACCCTCTGAGAGAGTCATTAAGTTTAGTAAGACCCTCTGAGAGTCATTAAGTTTAGTAAGACCCTCTGAGAGAGTCATTAAGTTTAGTAAGACCCTCTGAGAGTCATTAAGTTTAGTAAGACCCTCTGAGAGAGTCATTAAGTTTAGTAAGACCCTCTGAGAGTCATTAAGTTTAGTAAGACCCTCTGAGAGAGTCATTAAGTTTAGTAAGACCCTCTGAGAGAGTCATTAAGTTTAGTAAGACCCTCTGAGAGGGTTATCAAGTATAGTTTTAAAAAGACCCTCATTAAGGCCCTCATTAAGAACATAAAAACATATGAACGGAGGAACACTGCAGCAGGCCTACTGGCCCATACAAGGTAAGTCCTTCTCAAAACCAACCATCCCCACCCGCCTAATTGCTTGACCCCTTCCCAAAGCTATCCAAGAATTAGCTTCACCTCAGGTACTAATCATTCATATATGTATCTCCAATCTCTTTTTAAAGCTATCCAAAGTTTTAGCTGCTTCGACGGTATTTGTTCTTTTATCATTTTTCCCCTCTGTGTTCTTGCTCCTTCCCTCTGTGGGCCCCTAACTCCCTCGTGGGCCCTTAGCTCCCTCGTGGGCCCCTAGCTCCTCTTTCTTAGCATTTGACTGACTCTACTACTACTACTACTACTACTACTACTACTACTAGTACTACTACTACTACCTCCAACACTACCTCTCTTGTCCCGTCCCTGGCTGCTGGCCTATATATACGGCTTCCTCCTCTCCTTTCTGTCAGTGTGACTTTGTAAATGGTCCAAATCGGACCGAAACATCGTCCTAAGCTCCTCTCTCTTCTATGTGCGTGTTATTTATGTACTCATCGACAACTCTAAAAATCAGTACTTTGTTTTTCTAAATCTAAATTTATCTAATTTGAATTCCTTATTTCTGGTTCTTACTCGAACCCTCAAATATTTTATTTATAAGGCTTTTGTTTACACCTGTCTTACCCTTATATATTTCTAATATCAAAATCATTAGGGTTCCATTCTAATGAGACCCATTACTGGGTTCGTTAGGGTTAAATTAGAATTAGGTTATTACCGAAGAAGGTCATTAAGGGTGAGATATAACAAGACTCTGATAGGTGAGGGTATAAGGACCACTCCTAATAAGACCTTCTGAAAGGAGGTCATTAAGGTTCGGTCTTATTAAAAATAACTTGAGAATAATTAAAAGTTTCCAGTATTAATTAGTCCTAAGCTTATTAAGCTCTCGTCACTGACGTAGTTATATCATTAACCTTTCTGGGCTACTGTAGGACTACTGTAGGGCCTCGCTTATACCACAGGTTAGTTTCTGGGCTACTGTAGGACTACTGTAGGGCCTCGCTTATACCACAGGTTAGTTTCTGGGCTACTGTAGGACTACTGTAGGGCCTCGCTTATACCACAGGTTAGTTTCTGGGCTACTGTAGGACTACTGTAGGGCCTCGCTTATACCACAGGTTAGTTTCTGGGCTACTGTAGGACTACTGTAGGGCCTCGCTTATACCACAGGTTAGTTTCTGGGCTACTGTAGGACTACTGTAGGGCCTCGCTTATACCACAGGTTAGTTTCTGGGCTACTGTAGGACTACTGTAGGGCCTCGCTTATACCACAGGTTAGTTTCTGGGCTACTGTAGGACTACTGTAGGGCCTCGCTTATACCACAGGTTAGTTTCTGGGCTACTGTAGGACTACTGTAGGGCCTCGCTTATACCACAGGTTAGTTTCTGGGCTACTGTAGGACTACTGTAGGGCCTCGCTTATACCACAGGTTAGTTTCTGGGCTACTGTAGGACTACTTTAGGGCCTCGCTTATACCACAGGTTAGTTTCTGGGCTTCTGTAGGACTACTGTAGGGCCTCGCTTATACCACAGGTTAGTTTCTGGGCTACTGTAGGACTACTGTAGGGCCTCGCTTATACCACAGGTTAGTTTCTGGGCTACTGTAGGACTACTGTAGGGCCTCGCTTATACCACAGGTTAGTTTCTGGGCTACTGTAGGACTACTGTAGGGCCTCGCTTATACCACAGGTTAGTTTCTGGGCTACTGTAGGACTACTGTAGAGCCTCGCTTATACCACAGGTTAGTTTCTGGGCTACTGTAGGACTACTGTAGGGCCTCGCTTATACCACAGGTTAGTTTCTGGGCTACTGTAGGACTACTGTAGGGCCTCGCTTATACCACAGGTTAGTTTCTGGGCTACTGTAGGACTACTGTAGGGATTCGCTTATACCACAGGTCAGTTTCTGGGCTACTGTAGGACTACTGTAGGGCCTCGCTTATACCACAGGTTAGTTTCTGGGCTACTGTAGGACTACTGTAGGGCCTCGCTTATACCACAGGTTAGTTTCTGGGCTACTGTAGGACTACTGTAGGGCCTCGCTTATACCACAGGTTAGTTTCTGGGCTACTGTAGGACTACTGTAGGGCCTCGCTTATACCACAGGTTAGTTTCTGGGCTACTGTAGGGCCCCACTTATACCGCAGGTTAGTTTCTGGGCTACTGTAGGACTACTGTAGGGCCTCGCTTATACCACAGGTTAGTTTCTGGGCTACTGTAGGGCCCCACTTATACCACAGGTTAGTTTCTGGGCTACTGTAGGGCCCCACTTATACCACAGGTTAGTTTTTGGGCTACTGTAGGGTCCCACTTATACCACAGGTTAGTTTTTGGGCTACTGTAGGGCCCCACTTATACCGCAGGTTAGTTTCTGGGCTACTGTAGGGTCCCACTTATACCGCAGGTTAGTTTCTGGGCTACTGTAGGGCCCCACTTATACCGCAGGTTAGTTTCTGGGCTACTGTAGGGCCCCACTTATACCGCAGGTTAGTTTCTGGGCTACTGTAGGGCCCCACTTATACCACAGGTTAGTTTCTGGGCTACTGTAGGGCCCCACTTATACCGCAGGTTATTTTCTGGGCTACTGTAGGGCCCCACTTATACCACAGGTTAGTTTTTGGGCTACTGTAGGGCCCCACTTATACCGCAGGTTATTTTCTGGGCTACTGTAGGGCCCCACTTATACCACAGGTTAGTTTCTGGGCTACTGTAGGGCCCCACTTATACCGCAGGTTATTTTCTGGGCTACTGTAGGGCCCCACTTATACCACAGGTTAGTTTCTGGGCTACTGTAGGGCCCCACTTATACCGCAGGTTATTTTCTGGGCTACTGTAGGGCCCCACTTATACCACAGGTTATTTTCTGGGCTACTGTAGGGCCCCACTTATACCACAGGTTAGTTTCTGGGCTACTGTAGGGTCCCACTTATACCGCAGGTTAGTTTCTGGGCTACTGTAGGGCCCCACTTATACCACAGGTTAGTTTTTGGGCTACTGTAGGGCCTCGCTTATACCACAGGTTAGTTTCTGGGCTACTGTAGGGCCCCATTTATACCACAGGTTAGTTTCTGGGCTACTGTAGGGCCTCGCTTATACCACAAGTAAGTTTCTGGGATACTATAGGGCCCCACTTATACCACAGGTTAGTTTCTGGGCTACTGCAGGGCTTCGCTTATACCACAGGTTAGTTTTTGGGCTACTGTAGGGCCTCGCTTATACCACAGGTTAGTTTTTGGGCTACTGTAGGGCCTCGCTTATACCACAGGTTAGTTTTTGGGCTACTGTAGGGCCTCGCTTATACCACAGGTTAGTTTTTGGGCTACTGTCGGGCCTCGCTTATACCACAGGTTAGTTTCTGGGCTACTGTAGGGCCCCGCTTATACTGCAGGTTATTTTCTGGGCTACTGTAGGGCCCCGCTTATACTGCAGGTTATTTTCTGGGCTACTGTAGGGCCCCACTTATACTGCAGGTTATTTTCTGGGCTACTGTAGGGCCCCACTTATACTGCAGGTTATTTTCTGGGCTACTGTAGGGCCCCACTTATACTGCAGGTTATTTTCTGGGCTACTGTAGGGCCCCACTTATACTGCAGGTTATTTTCTGGGCTACTGTAGGGCCCCACTTATACTGCAGGTTATTTTCTGGGCTACTGTAGGGCCTCACTTATACTGCAGGTTATTTTCTGGGCTACTGTAGGGCCCCGCTTATACTGCAGGTTATTTTCTGGGCTACTGTAGGGCCCCGCTTATACTGCAGGTTATTTTCTGGGTTACTGTAGGGCCTCACTTACACTGCAGGTTATTTTCTGGGCTACTGTAGGGCCTCACTTATACTGCAGGTTATTTTCTGGGCTACTGTAGGGCCCCACTTATACTGCAGGTTATTTTCTGGGCTACTGTAGGGCCTCACTTACACTGCAGGTTATTTTCTGGGCTACTGTAGGGCCTCACTTATACTGCAGGTTATTTTCTGGGCTACTGTAGGGCCCCGCTTATACTGCAGGTTATTTTCTGGGCTACTGTAGGGCCTCACTTACACTGCAGGTTATTTTCTGGGCTACTGTAGGGCCTCACTTATTCTGCAGGTTATTTTCTGGGCTACTGTAGGGCCTCACTTACACTGCAGGTTATTTTCTGGGCTACTGTAGGGCCTCACTTACACTGCAGGTTATTTTCTGGGCTACTGTAGGGCCTCACTTACACTGCAGGTTATTTTCTGGGCTACTGTAGGGCCTCACTTACACTGCAGGTTATTTTCTGGGCTACTGTAGGGCCTCACTTACACTGCAGGTTATTTTCTGGGCTACTGTAGGGCCTCACTTACACTGCAGGTTATTTTCTGGGCTACTGTAGGGCCTCACTTACACTGCAGGTTATTTTCTGGGCTACTGTAGGGCCTCACTTACACTGCAGGTTATTTTCTGGGCTACTGTAGGGCCTCACTTACACTGCAGGCTATTTTCTGGGCTACTGTAGGGCCTCACTTATACTGCAGGTTATTTTCTGGGCTACTGTAGGGCCCCGCTTATACTGCAGGTTATTTTCTGGGCTACTGTAGGGCCTCACTTACACTGCAGGTTATTTTCTGGGCTACTGTAGGGCCTCACTTATACTGCAGGTTATTTTCTGGGCTACTGTAGGGCCTCACTTACACTGCAGGTTATTTTCTGGGCTACTGTAGGGCCTCACTTACACTGCAGGTTATTTTCTGGGCTACTGTAGGGCCTCACTTACACTGCAGGTTATTTTCTGGGCTACTGTAGGGCCTCACTTACACTGCAGGTTATTTTCTGGGCTACTGTAGGGCCTCACTTACACTGCAGGTTATTTTCTGGGCTACTGTAGGGCCTCACTTACACTGCAGGTTATTTTCTGGGCTACTGTAGGGCCTCACTTACACTGCAGGTTATTTTCTGGGCTACTGTAGGGCCTCACTTACACTGCAGGTTATTTTCTGGGCTACTGTAGGGCCTCACTTATACTGCAGGTTATTTTCTGGGCTACTGTAGGGCCTCACTTATACTGCAGGTTATTTTCTGGGCTACTGTAGGGCCTCACTTATACTGCAGGTTATTTTCTGGGCTACTGTAGGGCCTCACTTATACTGCAGGTTATTTTCTGGGCTACTGTAGGGCCTCACTTATACTGCAGGTTATTTTCTGGGCTACTGTAGGGCCTCACTTACACTGCAGGTTATTTTCTGGGCTACTGTAGGGCCTCACTTATACTGCAGGTTATTTTCTGGGCTACTGTAGGGCCTCACTTATACTGCAGGTTATTTTCTGGGCTACTGTAGGGCCCCGCTTATACTGCAGGTTATTTTCTGGGCTACTGTAGGGCCTCACTTATACTGCAGGTTATTTTCTGGGCTACTGTAGGGCCTCACTTATACTGCAGGTTATTTTCTGGGCTACTGTAGGGCCTCACTTGTACTGCAGGTTATTTTCTGGGCTACTGTAGGGCCTCACTTACACTGCAGGTTATTTTCTGGGCTACTGTAGGGTCCCGCTTATACCACAGGTTAGTTTCTGGGCTACTGTAGGGCCCCGCTTATACCACAGGTTATTTTCTGGGCTACTGTAGGGCCCCACTTATACTGCAGGTTATTTTCTGGGCTACTGTAGGGCCTCACTTACACTGCAGGTTATTTTCTGGGCTACTGTAGGGTCCCGCTTAAACCACAGGTTAGTTTCTGGGCTACTGTAGGGTCCCGCTTATACCACAGGTTAGTTTCTGGGCTACTGTAGGGCCCCACTTATACCACAAGTTAGTTTCTGGGCTACTGTAGGGCCCCGCTTATACCACAGGTTAGTTTCTGGGCTACTGTAGGGCCCCACTTATACCACAGGTTATTTTCTGGGCTACTGTAGGGCCCCACTTATACCACAGGTTATTTTCTGGGCTACTGTAGGGCCCCATTTATACCACAGGTTAGTTTCTGGGCTACTGTAGGGCCCCGCTTATACTGCAGGTTAGTTTCTGGGCTACTGTAGGGCCCCACTTATAGCACAGGTTAGTTTCTGGGCTACTGTAGGGCCCCACTTATAGCACAGGTTAGTTTCTGGGCTACTGTAGGGCCCCACTTATAGCACAGGTTAGTTTCTGGGCTACTGTAGGGCCCCACTTATAGCACAGGTTAGTTTCTGGGCTACTGTAGGGCCCCACTTATACCACAGGTTAGTTTCTGGGCTACTGTAGGGCCCCACTTATACCACAGGTTATTTTCTGGGCTACTGTAGGGCCCCGCTTATACCGCAGGTTAGTTTCTGGGCTACTGTAGGGCCCCACTTATACCGCAGGTTATTTTCTGGGCTACTGTAGGGCCCCACTTATACCACAGGTTAGTTTTTGGGCTACTGTAGGGTCCCACTTATACCGCAGGTTAGTTTCTGGGCTACTGTAGGGCCCCACTTATACCACAGGTTAGTTTTTGGGCTACTGTAGGGCCTCGCTTATACCACAGGTTAGTTTCTGGGCTACTGTAGGGCCCCACTTATACCACAGGTTAGTTTCTGGGCTACTGTAGGGTCTCGCTTATACCATAGGTTAGTTTCTGGGATACTGTAGGGCCCCACTTATACCACAGGTTATTTTCTGGGCTACTGTAGGGCCCCACTTATACCACAGGTTAGTTTCTGGGCTACTGTAGGGCTTCGCTTATACCACAGGTTAGTTTCTGGGCTACTGTAGGGCCTCGCTTATACCACAGGTTAGTTTTTGCGCTACTGTAGGGCCTCCCTTATACCACAGGTTAGTTTCTGAGCTACTGTAGGGCCTCGCTTATACCACAGGTTAGTTTCTGGGACACAGTAGGGCCTCGCTTATACCACAGGTTAGTTTCTGAGCTACTGTAGGGCCCCGCTTATACTGCAGGTTATTTTTTGGGCTACTGTAGGGCCTCGCTTATACCACAGGTTAGTTTCTGGGCTACTGTAGGGCCCCGCTTATACTGCAGGTTATTTTTTGGGCTACTGTAGGGCCTCGCTTATACCACAGGTTAGTTTCTGAGCTACTGTAGGGCCTCGCTTATACCACAGGTTAGTTTCTGAGCTACTGTAGGGCCTCGCTTATACCACAGGTTAGTTTCTGGGCTACTGTAGGGCCCCGCTTATACCACAGGTTAGTTTCTGAGCTACTGTAGGGCCCCGCTTATACCACAGGTTAGTTTCTGAGCTACTGTAGGGCCCCGCTTATACCACAGGTTAGTTTCTGAGCTACTGTAGGGCCTCGCTTATACCACAGGTTAGTTTCTGAGCTACTGTAGGGCTTCGCTTATACCACAGGTTAGTTTCTGAGCTACTGTAGGGCCTCGCTTATACCACAGGTTAGTTTCTGAGCTACTGTAGGGCCTCGCTTATACCACAGGTTAGTTTCTGAGCTACTGTAGGGCCCCGCTTATACCACAGGTTAGTTTCTGAGCTACTGTAGGGCCTCGCTTATACCACAGGTTAGTTTCTGGGCTACTGTAGGGCCTCGCTTATACCACAGGTTAGTTTCTGGGCTACTGTAGGGCCTCGCTTATACCACAGGTTAGTTTCTGAGCTACTGTAGGGCCCCGCTTATACTGCAGGTTATTTTCTGGGCTACTGTAGGGCCCCACTTATACTGCAGGTTATTTTCTGGGCTACTGTAGGGCCCCACTTATACTGCAGGTTATTTTCTGGGCTACTGTAGGGCCTCACTTATACTGCAGGTTATTTTCTGGGCTACTGTAGGGCCCCACTTATACTGCAGGTTATTTTCTGGGCTACTGTAGGGCCTCACTTATACTGCAGGTTATTTTCTGGGCTACTGTAGGGCCCCACTTATACTGCAGGTTATTTTCTGGGCTACTGTAGGGCCCCACTTATACTGCAGGTTATTTTCTGGGCTACTGTAGGGCCTCACTTATACTGCAGGTTATTTTCTGGGCTACTGTAGGGCCCCACTTATACTGCAGGTTAGTTTTCTGGGCTACTGTAGGGCCTCGCTTATACTGCAGGTTATTTTCTGGGCTACTGTAGGGCCCCACTTATACTGCAGGTTATTTTCTGGGCTACTGTAGGGCCCCACTTATACTGCAGGTTATTTTCTGGGCTACTGTAGGGCCCCACTTATACTGCAGGTTATTTTCTGGGCTACTGTAGGGCCCCACTTATACTGCAGGTTATTTTCTGGGCTACTGTAGGGCCTCGCTTATACTGCAGGTTATTTTCTGGGATACTGTAGGGCCCCACTTATACCACAGGTTATTTTCTGGGCTACTGTAGGGCCCCACTTATACTGCAGGTTATTTTCTGGGCTACTGTAGGGCCCCACTTATACCACAGGTTATTTTCTGGGCTACTGTAGGGCCCCGCTTATACTGCAGGTTATTTTCTGGGCTACTGTAGGGGCCCCACTTATACCACAGGTTATTTTCTGGGCTACTGTAGGGCCCCGCTTATACTGCAGGTTATTTTCTGGGCTACTGTAGGGCCCCGCTTATACAGCAGGTTATTTTCTGGGCTACTGTAGGGCCCCGCTTATACTGCAGGTTATTTTCTGGGCTACTGTAGGGCCCCACTTATACCACAGGTTATTTTCTGGGCTACTGTAGGGCCCCGCTTATACTGCAGGTTATTTTCTGGGCTACTGTAGGGCCCCACTTATACTGCAGGTTATTTTCTGGGCTACTGTAGGGCCCCACTTATACTGCAGGTTATTTTCTGGGCTACTGTAGGGGCCCCACTTATACCACAGGTTATTTTCTGGGCTACTGTAGGGCCCCACTTATACTGCAGGTTATTTTCTGGGCTACTGTAGGGGCCCCACTTATACCACAGGTTATTTTCTGGGCTACTGTAGGGCCCCACTTATACTGCAGGTATTTTCTGGGCTACTGTAGGGGCCCCACTTATACCACAGGTTATTTTCTGGGCTACTGTAGGGCCCCGCTTATACTGCAGGTTATTTTCTGGGCTACTGTAGGGGCCCCACTTATACCACAGGTTATTTTCTGGGCTACTGTAGGGCCCCACTTATACTGCAGGTTATTTTCTGGGCTACTGTAGGGGCCCCACTTATACCACAGGTTATTTTCTGGGCTACTGTAGGGCCCCGCTTATACTGCAGGTTATTTTCTGGGCTACTGTAGGGCCCCGCTTATACTGCAGGTTATTTTCTGGGCTACTGTAGGGCCCCACTTATACTGCAGGTTATTTTCTGGGCTACTGTAGGGCCCCGCTTATACTGCAGGTTATTTTCTGGGCTACTGTAGGGCCCCACTTATACTGCAGGTTATTTTCTGGGCTACTGTTGGGGCCCCACTTATACCACAGGTTATTTTCTGGGCTACTGTAGGGCCCCACTTATACTGCAGGTTATTTTCTGGGCTACTGTAGGGGCCCCACTTATACCACAGGTTATTTTCTGGGCTACTGTAGGGCCCCGCTTATACAGCAGGTTATTTTCTGGGCTACTGTAGGGCCCCGCTTATACTGCAGGTTATTTTCTGGGCTACTGTAGGGCCCCACTTATACCACAGGTTATTTTCTGGGCTACTGTAGGGCCCCGCTTATACTGCAGGTTATTTTCTGGGCTACTGTAGGGCCCCACTTATACTGCAGGTTATTTTCTGGGCTACTGTAGGGGCCCCACTTATACCACAGGTTATTTTCTGGGCTACTGTAGGGCCCCACTTATACTGCAGGTTATTTTCTGGGCTACTATAGGGCCCCACTTATACCACAGGTTATTTTCTGGGCTACTGTAGGGCCCCACTTATACTGCAGGTTATTTTCTGGGCTACTGTAGGGGCCCCACTTATACCACAGGTTATTTTCTGGGCTACTGTAGGGCCCCACTTATACTGCAGGTTATTTTCTGGGCTACTGTAGGGGCCCCACTTATACCACAGGTTATTTTCTGGGCTACTGTAGGGCCCCGCTTATACTGCAGGTTATTTTCTGGGCTACTGTAGGGCCCCGCTTATACTGCAGGTTATTTTCTGGGCTACTGTAGGGCCCCACTTATACTGCAGGTTATTTTCTGGGCTACTGTAGGGCCCCGCTTATACTGCAGGTTATTTTCTGGGCTACTGTAGGGCCCCACTTATACTGCAGGTTATTTTCTGGGCTACTGTTGGGGCCCCACTTATACCACACGTTATTTTCTGGGCTACTGTAGGGCCCCACTTATACTGCAGGTTATTTTCTGGGCTACTGTAGGGGCCCCACTTATACCACAGGTTATTTTCTGGGCTACTGTAGGGCCCCGCTTATACAGCAGGTTATTTTCTGGGCTACTGTAGGGCCCCGCTTATACTGCAGGTTATTTTCTGGGCTACTGTAGGGCCCCACTTATACCACAGGTTATTTTCTGGGCTACTGTAGGGCCCCGCTTATACTGCAGGTTATTTTCTGGGCTACTGTAGGGCCCCACTTATACTGCAGGTTATTTTCTGGGCTACTGTAGGGGCCCCACTTATACCACAGGTTATTTTCTGGGCTACTGTAGGGCCCCACTTATACTGCAGGTTATTTTCTGGGCTACTATAGGGCCCCACTTATACCACAGGTTATTTTCTGGGCTACTGTAGGGCCCCACTTATACTGCAGGTTATTTTCTGGGCTACTGTAGGGGCCCCACTTATACCACAGGTTATTTTCTGGGCTACTGTAGGGCCCCACTTATACTGCAGGTTATTTTCTGGGCTACTGTAGGGGCCCCACTTATACCACAGGTTATTTTCTGGGCTACTGTAGGGCCCCACTTATACTGCAGGTTATTTTCTGGGCTACTGTAGGGCCCCACTTATACCACAGGTTATTTTCTGGGCTACTGTAGGGCCCCACTTATACTGCAGGTTATTTTCTGGGCTACTGTAGGGGCCCCACTTATACCACAGGTTATTTTCTGGGCTACTGTAGGGGCCCCACTTATACCACAGGTTATTTTCTGGGCTACTGTAGGGCCCCGCTTATACTGCAGGTTATTTTCTGGGCTACTGTAGGGCCCCGCTTATACTGCAGGTTATTTTCTGGGCTACTGTAGGGCCCCGCTTATACCACAGGTTATTTTCTGGGCTACTGTAGTGCCCCACTTATACCACAGGTTATTTTCTGGGCTACTGTAGGGCCCCACTTATACTGCAGGTTATTTTCTGGGCTACTGTAGGGCCTCGCTTATACTGCAGGTTATTTTCTGGGCTACTGTAGGGCCTCGCTTATACTGCAGGTTATTTTCTGGGCTACTGTAGGGCCCCGCTTATACCACAGGTTATTTTCTGGGCTACTGTAGGGCCCCGCTTATACTGCAGGTTATTTTCTGGGCTACTGTAGGGCCTCGCTTATACTGCAGGTTATTTTCTGGGCTACTGTAGGGCCTCGCTTATACTGCAGGTTATTTTCTGGGCTACTGTAGGGCCTCGCTTATACTGCAGGTTATTTTCTGGGCTACTGAAGGGCCTCGCTTATACTGCAGGTTATTTTCTGGGCTACTGTAGGGCCTCGCTTATACTGCAGGTTATTTTCTGGGCTACTGTAGGGCCTCGCTTATACTGCAGGTTATTTTCTGGGCTACTGTAGGGCCTCGCTTATACTGCAGGTTATTTTCTGGGCTACTGTAGGGCCTCGCTTATACTGCAGGTTATTTTCTGGGCTACTGTAGGGCCTCGCTTATACTGCAGGTTATTTTCTGGGCTACTGAAGGGCCCCGCTTATACTGCAGGTTATTTTCTGGGCTACTGTAGGGCCTCGCTTATACTGCAGGTTATTTTCTGGGCTACTGTAGGGCCTCGCTTATACTGCAGGTTATTTTCTGGGCTACTGTAGGGCCTCGCTTATACTGCAGGTTATTTTCTGGGCTACTGTAGGGCCTCGCTTATACTGCAGGTTATTTTCTGGGCTACTGTAGGGCCTCGCTTATACTGCAGGTTATTTTCTGGGCTACTGAAGGGCCCCGCTTATACTGCAGGTTATTTTCTGGGCTACTGTAGGGCCCCGCTTATACTGCAGGTTATTTTCTGGGCTACTGTACGGCCCCGCTTATACTGCAGGTTATTTTCTGGGCTACTGTAGGGCCTCGCTTATACTGCAGGTTATTTTCTGGGCTACTGTAGGGCCCCGCTTATACTGCAGGTTATTTTCTGGGCTACTGTACGGCCCCGCTTATACTGCAGGTTATTTTCTGGGCTACTGTAGGGCCCCGCTTATACTGCAGGTTATTTTCTGGGCTACTGTAGGGCCTCGCTTATACCACAGGTTAGTTTCTGATCTACTGTAGGGCCTCGCTTATACTGCAGGTTATTTTCTGGGCTACTGAAGGGCCCCGCTTATACTGCAGGTTATTTTCTGGGCTACTGTAGGGCCTCGCTTATACCACAGGTTAGTTTCTGATCTACTGTAGGGCCTCGCTTATACTGCAGGTTATTTTCTGGGCTACTGAAGGGCCTCGCTTATACTGCAGGTTATTTTCTGGGCTACTGTAGGGCCTCGCTTATACTGCAGGTTATTTTCTGGGCTACTGTAGGGCCTCGCTTATACCACAGGTTAGTTTCTGATCTACTGTAGGGCCTCGCTTATACTGCAGGTTATTTTCTGGGCTACTGTAGGGCCTCGCTTATACCACAGGTTAGTTTCTGATCTACTGTAGGGCCTCGCTTATACTGCAGGTTATTTTCTGGGCTACTGTAGGGCCTCGCTTATACTGCAGGTTATTTTCTGGGCTACTGAAGGGCCTCGCTTATACTGCAGGTTATTTTCTGGGCTACTGTAGGGCCTCGCTTATACTGCAGGTTATTTTCTGGGCTACTGTAGGGCCTCGCTTATACTGCAGGTTATTTTCTGGGCTACTGTAGGGCCCCGCTTATACTGCAGGTTATTTTCTGGGCTACTGTAGGGCCCCGCTTATACTGCAGGTTATTTTCTGGGCTACTGTAGGGCCTCGCTTATACCACAGGTTAGTTTCTGATCTACTGTAGGGCCTCGCTTATACTGCAGGTTATTTTCTGGGCTACTGTAGGGCCTCGCTTATACCACAGGTTAGTTTCTGATCTACTGTAGGGCCTCGCTTATACTGCAGGTTATTTTCTGGGCTACTGTAGGGCCTCGCTTATACCACAGGTTAGTTTCTGATCTACTGAAGGGCCTCGCTTATACTGCAGGTTATTTTCTGGGCTACTGTAGGGCCTCGCTTATACTGCAGGTTATTTTCTGGGCTACTGTAGGGCCTCGCTTATACCACAGGTTAGTTTCTGATCTACTGTAGGGCCTCGCTTATACTGCAGGTTATTTTCTGGGCTACTGTAGGGCCTCGCTTATACCACAGGTTAGTTTCTGATCTACTGAAGGGCCTCGCTTATACTGCAGGTTATTTTCTGGGCTACTGTAGGGCCTCGCTTATACTGCAGGTTATTTTCTGGGCTACTGTAGGGCCTCGCTTATACCACAGGTTAGTTTCTGATCTACTGTAGGGCCTCGCTTATACTGCAGGTTATTTTCTGGGCTACTGTAGGGCCTCGCTTATACTGCAGGTTATTTTCTGGGCTACTGTAGGGCCTCGCTTATACCACAGGTTAGTTTCTGATCTACTGTAGGGCCTCGCTTATACTGCAGGTTATTTTCTGGGCTACTGAAGGGCCTCGCTTATACCACAGGTTAGTTTCTGATCTACTGTAGGGCCTCGCTTATACTGCAGGTTATTTTCTGGGCTACTGTAGGGCCTCTCTTATACCACAGGTTAGTTTCTGATCTACTGTAGGGCCTCGCTTATACCACAGGTTAGTTTCTGATCTACTGTAGGGCCTCGCTTATACTGCAGGTTATTTTCTGGGCTACTGTAGGGCCTCGCTTATACCACAGGTTAGTTTCTGATCTACTGAAGGGCCTCGCTTATACTGCAGGTTATTTTCTGGGCTACTGTAGGGCCTCGCTTATACTGCAGGTTATTTTCTGGGCTACTGTAGGGCCTCGCTTATACCACAGGTTAGTTTCTGATCTACTGTAGGGCCTCGCTTATACTGCAGGTTATTTTCTGGGCTACTGTAGGGCCTCGCTTATACCACAGGTTAGTTTCTGATCTACTGAAAGGCCTCGCTTATACTGCAGGTTATTTTCTGGGCTACTGTAGGGCCTCGCTTATACTGCAGGTTATTTTCTGGGCTACTGTAGGGCCTCGCTTATACCACAGGTTAGTTTCTGATCTACTGTAGGGCCTCGCTTATACTGCAGGTTATTTTCTGGGCTACTGTAGGGCCTCGCTTATACTGCAGGTTATTTTCTGGGCTACTGAAGGGCCTCGCTTATACTGCAGGTTATTTTCTGGGCTACTGTAGGGCCTCGCTTATACTGCAGGTTATTTTCTGGGCTACTGTAGGGCCTCGCTTATACTGCAGGTTATTTTCTGGGCTACTGTAGGGCCTCGCTTATACTGCAGGTTATTTTCTGGGCTACTGTAGGGCCTCGCTTATACCACAGGTTATTTTCTGATCTACTGTAGGGCCTCGCTTATACTGCAGGTTATTTTCTGGGCTACTGAAGGGCCTCGCTTATACCACAGGTTATTTTCTGATCTACTGTAGGGCCTCGCTTATACTGCAGGTTATTTTCTGGGCTACTGTAGGGCCTCGCTTATACTGCAGGTTATTTTCTGGGCTACTGTAGGGCCCCACTTATACTGCAGGTTATTTTCTGGGCTACTGTAGGGCCTCGCTTATACAGCAGGTTATTTTCTGGGCTACTGTAGGGCCCCGCTTATACTGCAGGTTATTTTCTGGGCTACTGTAGGGCCTCACTTATACTGCAGGTTATTTTCTGGGCTACTGTAGGGCCTCGCTTATACTGCAGGTTATTTTCTGGGCTACTGTAGGGCCCCGCTTATACTGCAGGTTATTTTCTGGGCTACTGTAGGGCCCCACCTATACTGCAGGTTATTTTCTGGGCTACTGTAGGGCCCCGCTTATACTGCAGGTTATTTTCTGGGCTACTGTAGGGCCCCACCTATACTGCAGGTTATTTTCTGGGCTACTGTAGGGCCTCGCTTATACTGCAGGTTATTTTCTGGGCTACTGTAGGGCCTCGCTTATACTGCAGGTTATTTTCTGGGCTACTGTAGGGCCTCACTTATACTGCAGGTTATTTTCTGGGCTACTGTAGGGCCCCACCTATACTGCAGGTTATTTTCTGGGCTACTGTAGGGCCCCACTTATACTGCAGGTTATTTTCTGGGCTACTGTAGGGCCCCAATTATACTGCAGGTTAGTTTTCTGGGCTACTGTAGGGCCCCACCTATACTGCAGGTTATTTTCTGGGCTACTGTAGGGCCCCACTTATACTGCAGGTTATTTTCTGGGCTACTGTAGGGCCCCACTTATACTGCAGGTTATTTTCTGGGCTACTGTAGGGCCCCACCTATACTGCAGGTTATTTTCTGGGCTACTGTAGGGCCCCACTTATACTGCAGGTTATTTTCTGGGCTACTGTAGGGCCCCACTTATACTGCAGGTTATTTTCTGGGCTACTGTAGGGCCCCACCTATACTGCAGGTTATTTTCTGGGCTACTGTAGGGCCTCACTTACACTGCAGGTTATTTTCTGGGCTACTGTAGGGCCCCGCTTATACCGCAGGTTATTTTCTGGGCTACTGTAGGGCCCCGCTTATACTGCAGGTTATTTTCTGGGCTACTGTAGGGCCTCGCTTATACCGCAGGTTAGTTTTCTGGGCTACTGTAGGGCCTCGCTTATACCGCAGGTTAGTTTCTGGGCTACTGTAGGGCCACACTTATACCACAGGTTAGTTTCTGGGCTACTGTAGGGCCCCGCTTATACCACAGGTTATTTTCTGGGCTACTGTAGGGCCCCACTTATACCACAGGTTAGTTTCTGGGCTACTGTAGGGTCCCGCTTATACAGCAGGTTAGTTTCTGGGCTACTGTAGGGCCCCACTTATACCACAAGTTAGTTTCTGGGCTACTGTAGAGCCCCGCTTATACCACAGGTTAGTTTCTGGGCTACTGTAGGGCCCCACTTATACCACAGGTTAGTTTCTGGGCTACTGTAGGGCCCCACTTATACCACAGGTTATTTTCTGGGCTACTGTAGGGCCCCATTTATACCACAGGTTAGTTTCTGGGCTACTGTAGGGCCCCGCTTATACTGCAGGTTAGTTTCTGGGCTACTGTAGGGCCCCACTTATAGCACAGGTTAGTTTCTGGGCTACTGTAGGGCCCCACTTATACCACAGGTTAGTTTCTGGGCTACTGTAGGGCCCCACTTATACCACAGGTTATTTTCTGGGCTACTGTAGGGCCCCGCTTATACCGCAGGTTAGTTTCTGGGCTACTGTAGGGCCCCACTTATACCGCAGGTTATTTTCTGGGCTACTGTAGGGCCCCACTTATACCACAGGTTAGTTTTTGGGCTACTGTAGGGTCCCACTTATACCGCAGGTTAGTTTCTGGGCTACTGTAGGGCCCCACTTATACCACAGGTTAGTTTTTGGGCTACTGTAGGGCCTCGCTTATACCACAGGTTAGTTTCTGGGCTACTGTAGGGCCCCACTTATACCACAGGTTAGTTTCTGGGCTACTGTAGGGTCTCGCTTATACCACAGGTTAGTTTCTGGGATACTGTAGGGCCCCACTTATACCACAGGTTAGTTTCTGGGCTACTGTAGGGCTTCGCTTATACCACAGGTTAGTTTCTGGGCTACTGTAGGGCCTCGCTTATACCACAGGTTAGTTTTTGCGCTACTGTAGGGCCTCCCTTATACCACAGGTTAGTTTCTGAGCTACTGTAGGGCCTCGCTTATACCACAGGTTAGTTTCTGGGACACAGTAGGGCCTCGCTTATACCACAGGTTAGTTTCTGGGCTACTGTAGGGCCCCGCTTATACTGCAGGTTATTTTCTGGGCTACTGTAGGGCCTCGCTTATACTGCAGGTTATTTTCTGGGCTACTGTAGGGCCCCGCTTATACTGCAGGTTAGTTTCTGGGCTACTGTAGGGCCCCGTTTATACCACAGGTTAGTTTTTGGGCTACTGTAGGGCCTCGCTTATACCACAGGTTAGTTTCTGGGCTACTGCAGGGCCCTGCTTATAGTGCAGGTTATTTCCTGGGCTACTGTAGGGCCCCACTTATACTGCAGGTTATTTTCTGGGCTACTGTAGGGCCCCGCTTATACTGCAGGTTATTTTCTGGGCTACTGTAGGGCCTCGCTTATACAGCAGGTTATTTTCTGGGCTACTGTAGGGCCCCGCTTATACTGCAGGTTATTTTCTGGGCTACTGTAGGGCCTCGCTTATACAGCAGGTTATTTTCTGGGCTACTGTAGGGCCTCGCTTATACAGCAGGTTATTTTCTGGGCTACTGTAGGGCCCCACTTATACTGCAGGTTATTTTCTGGGCTACTGTAGGGCCTCGCTTATACTGCAGGTTATTTTCTGGGCTACTGTAGGGCCTCGCTTATACAGCAGGTTATTTTCTGGGCTACTGTAGGGCCCCACTTATACTGCAGGTTATTTTCTGGGCTACTGTAGGGCCTCGCTTATACTGCAGGTTATTTTCTGGGCTACTGTAGGGCCTCGCTTATACTGCAGGTTATTTTCTGGGCTACTGTAGGGCCTCGCTTATACAGCAGGTTATTTTCTGGGCTACTGTAGGGCCTCGCTTATACTGCAGGTTATTTTCTGGGCTACTGTAGGGCCTCGCTTATACAGCAGGTTATTTTCTGGGCTACTGTAGGGCCTCGCTTATACAGCAGGTTATTTTCTGGGCTACTGTAGGGCCTCGCTTATACAGCAGGTTATTTTCTGGGCTACTGTAGTGCCCCGCTTATACTGCAGGTTATTTTCTGGGCTACTGTAGGGCCTCGCTTATACAGCAGGTTATTTTCTGGGCTACTGTAGGGCCTCGCTTATACAGCAGGTTATTTTCTGGGCTACTGTAGGGCCTCGCTTATACAGCAGGTTATTTTCTGGGCTACTGTAGGGCCCCGCTTATACTGCAGGTTATTTTCTGGGCTACTGTAGGGCCTCGCTTATACTGCAGGTTATTTTCTGGGCTACTGTAGGGGCCCCGCTTATACTGCAGGTTATTTTCTGGGCTACTGTAGGGCCTCGCTTATACAGCAGGTTAGTTTCTGGGCTACTGTAGGGCCTCGCTTATACAGCAGGTTATTTTCTGGGCTACTGTAGGGCCTCGCTTATACAGCAGGTTATTTTCTGGGCTACTGTAGGGCCCCGCTTATACTGCAGGTTATTTTCTGGGCTACTGTAGGGCCCCGCTTATACAGCAGGTTATTTTCTGGGCTACTGTAGGGCCTCGCTTATACTGCAGGTTATTTTCTGGGCTACTGTAGGGCCTCGCTTATACTGCAGGTTATTTTCTGGGCTACTGTAGGGCCTCGCTTATACTGCAGGTTAGTTTTCTGGGCTACTGTAGGGCCTCGCTTATACTGCAGGTTATTTTCTGGGCTACTGTAGGGCCTCGCTTATACTGCAGGTTATTTTCTGGGCTACTGTAGGGCCCCGCTTATACTGCAGGTTATTTTCTGGGCTACTGTTGGGCCTCGCTTATACTGCAGGTTAGTTTTCTGGGCTACTGTTGGGCTACTGTAGGGCCCCGCTTATACTGCAGGTTATTTTCTGGGCTACTGTAGGGCCCCGCTTATACTGCAGGTTATTTTCTGGGCTACTGTAGGGCCTCGCTTATACTGCAGGTTAGTTTTCTGGGCTACTGTAGGGCCTCGCTTATACTGCAGGTTATTTTCTGGGCAACTGTAGGGCCTCGCTTATACTGCAGGTTATTTTCTGGGCTACTGTAGGGCCCCGCTTATACTGCAGGTTATTTTCTGGGCTACTGTAGGGCCTCGCTTATACTGCAGGTTAGTTTTCTGGGCTACTGTTGGGCTACTGTAGGGCCTCGCTTATACTGCAGGTTATTTTCTGGGCTACTGTAGGGCCCCGCTTATACTGCAGGTTATTTTCTGGGCTACTGTAGGGCCTCGCTTATACTGCAGGTTAGTTTTCTGGGCTACTGTTGGGCTACTGTAGGGCCTCGCTTATACCGCAGGTTAGTTTCTGGGCTACTGTAGGGCCCCACTTATACCACAGGTTAATTTCTGGGCTACTGTAGGGCCCTGCTTATACCACAGGTTATTTTCTGGGCTACTGTAGGGCCCCACTTATACCACAGGTTAGTTTCAGGGCTACTGTAGAGCCCCGCTTATACTGCAGGTTAGTTTCTGGGCTACTGTAGGGCCCCACTTATACCACAAGTTAGTTTCTGGGCTACTTTAGGGCCCCGCTTATACCACAGGTTAGTTTCTGGGCTACTGTAGGGCCTCGCTTATACCACAGGTTAGTTTTCTGGGCTACTGTAGGGCCTCGCTTATACTGCAGGTTATTTTTTGGGCTACTGTAGGGCCTCGCTTATACCACAGGTTAGTTTTCTGGGCTACTGTAGGGCCTCGCTTATACCACAGGTTAGTTTTCTGGGCTACTGTAGGGCCCCGTTTATACCACAGGTTAGTTTTTGGGCTACTGTAGGGCCCCGTTTATACCACAGGTTAGTTTTTGGGCTACTGTAGGGCCTCGCTTATACCACAGGTTAGTTTCTGGGCTACTGCAGGGCCCTGCTTATACTGCAGGTTATTTTCTGGGCTACTGTAGGGCCCCACTTATACTGCAGGTTATTTTCTGGGCTACTGTAGGGCCTCGCTTATATTGCAGGTTATTTCCTGGGCTACTGTAGGGCCCCACTTATACTGCAGGTTATTTTCTGGGCTACTGTAGGGCCCCGCTTATACTGCAGGTTATTTTCTGGGCTACTGTAGGGCCCCGCTTATACTGCAGGTTATTTTCTGGGCTACTGTAGGGCCCCGCTTATACTGCAGGTTATTTTCTGGGCTACTGTAGGGCCTCGCTTATACAGCAGGTTATTTTCTGGGCTACTGTAGGGCCTCGCTTATACTGCAGGTTATTTTCTGGGCTACTGTAGGGCCCCGCTTATACTGCAGGTTATTTTCTGGGCTACTGTAGGGCCTCGCTTATACAGCAGGTTATTTTCTGGGCTACTGTAGGGCCTCGCTTATACAGCAGGTTATTTTCTGGGCTACTGTAGGGCCCCGCTTATACTGCAGGTTATTTTCTGGGCTACTGTAGGTCCTCGCTTATACTGCAGGTTATTTTCTGGGCTACTGTAGGGCCTCGCTTATACTGCAGGTTATTTTCTGGGCTACTGTAGGGCCCCACTTATACTGCAGGTTATTTTCTGGGCTACTGTAGGGCCTCGCTTATACTGCAGGTTATTTTCTGGGCTACTGTAGGGCCTCGCTTATACCACAGGTTAGTTTCTGATCTACTGTAGGGCCCCACTTATACTGCAGGTTATTTTCTGGGCTACTGTAGGGCCTCGCTTATACTGCAGGTTATTTTCTGGGCTACTGTAGGGCCCCACTTATACAGCAGGTTATTTTCTGGGCTACTGTAGGGCCTCGCTTATACTGCAGGTTATTTTCTTGGCTACTGTAGGGCCTCGCTTATACAGCAGGTTATTTTCTGGGCTACTGTAGTGCCTCGCTTATACTGCAGGTTATTTTCTGGGCTACTGTAGGGCCTCGCTTATACAGCAGGTTATTTTCTGGGCTACTGTAGGGCCTCGCTTATACTGCAGGTTATTTTCTGGGCTACTGTAGGGCCTCGCTTATACAGCAGGTTATTTTCTGGGCTACTGTAGGGCCTCGCTTATACAGCAGGTTATTTTCTGGGCTACTGTAGGGCCTCGCTTATACAGCAGGTTATTTTCTGGGCTACTGTAGGGGCCCCACTTATACTGCAGGTTATTTTCTGGGCTACTGTAGGGCCTCGCTTATACAGCAGGTTATTTTCTGGGCTACTGTAGGGCCTCGCTTATACAGCAGGTTATTTTCTGGGCTACTGTAGGGCCTCGCTTATACAGCAGGTTATTTTCTGGGCTACTGTAGGGCCCCGCTTATACTGCAGGTTATTTTCTGGGCTACTGTAGGGCCCCGCTTATACTGCAGGTTATTTTCTGGGCTACTGTAGGGCCCCGCTTATACTGCAGGTTATTTTCTGGGCTACTGTAGGGCCCCGCTTATACTGCAGGTTATTTTCTGGGCTACTGTAGGGCCCCGCTTATACTGCAGGTTATTTTCTGGGCTACTGTAGGGCCCCGCTTATACTGCAGGTTATTTTCTGGGCTACTGTAGGGCTTCGCTTATACTGCAGGTTATTTTCTGGGCTACTGTAGGGCCCCACTTATACTGCAGGTTATTTTCTGGGCTACTGTAGGGCCCCGCTTATACTGCAGGTTATTTTCTGGGCTACTGTAGGGGCCCCGCTTATACTGCAGGTTATTTTCTGGGCTACTGTAGGGCCTCGCTTATACTGCAGGTTATTTTCTGGGCTACTGTAGGGCCCCACTTATACTGCAGGTTATTTTCTGGGCTACTGTAGGGCCTCGCTTATACTGCAGGTTATTTTCTGGGCTACTGTAGGGCCTCGCTTATACAGCAGGTTATTTTCTGGGCTACTGTAGGGCCTCGCTTATACAGCAGGTTATTTTCTGGGCTACTGTAGGGCCTCGCTTATACTGCAGGTTATTTTCTGGGCTACTGTAGGGCTTCGCTTATACAGCAGGTTATTTTCTGGGCTACTGTAGGGCCTCGCTTATACAGCAGGTTATTTTCTGGGCTACTGTAGGGCCTCGCTTATACAGCAGGTTATTTTCTGGGCTACTGTAGTGCCCCGCTTATACTGCAGGTTATTTTCTGGGCTACTGTAGGGCCTCGCTTATACAGCAGGTTATTTTCTGGGCTACTGTAGGGCCTCGCTTATACAGCAGGTTATTTTCTGGGCTACTGTAGGGCCTCGCTTATACAGCAGGTTATTTTCTGGGCTACTGTAGGGCCCCGCTTATACTGCAGGTTATTTTCTGGGCTACTGTAGGGCCCCACTTATACCACAGGTTAGTTTCTGGGCTACTGTAGGGCCCCACTTATACCACAGGTTAGTTTCTGGGCTACTGTAGGGCCCCACTTATACCACAGGTTAGTTTCTGGGCTACTGTAGGGTCCCGCTTATACTGCAGGTTAGTTTCTGGGCTACTGTAGGGCCCCACTTATACCACAAGTTAGTTTCTGGGCTACTGTAGGGCCCCGCTTATACCACAGGTTAGTTTCTGGGCTACTGTAGGGCCCCACTTATACCACAGGTTAGTTTCTGGGCTACTGTAGGGCCCCACTTATACCACAGGTTATTTTCTGGGCTACTGTAGGGCCCCATTTATACCACAGGTTAGTTTCTGGGCTACTGTAGGGCCCCGCTTATACTGCAGGTTAGTTTCTGGGCTACTGTAGGGCCCCACTTATAGCACAGGTTAGTTTCTGGGCTACTGTAGGGCCCCACTTATACCACAGGTTAGTTTCTGGGCTACTGTAGGGCCCCACTTATACCACAGGCTATTTTCTGGGCTACTGTAGGGCCCCACTTATACCACAGGTTAGTTTCTGGGCTACTGTAGGGCCCCGCTTATACCGCAGGTTAGTTTCTGGGCTACTGTAGGGCCCCACTTATACCACAGGTTATTTTCTGGGCTACTGTAGGGCCCCACTTATACCACAGGTTAGTTTTTGGGCTACTGTAGGGTCCCACTTATACCGCAGGTTAGTTTCTGGGCTACTGTAGGGCCCCACTTATACCACAGGTTAGTTTTTGGGCTACTGTAGGGCCTCGCTTATACCACAGGTTAGTTTCTGGGCTACTGTAGGGCCCCACTTATACCACAGGTTAGTTTCTGGGCTACTGTAGGGCTTCGCTTATACCGCAGGTTAGTTTCTGGGCTACTGTAGGGCCTCGCTTATACCACAGGTTAGTTTTTGGGCTACTGTAGGGCCTCCCCTATACCACAGGTTAGTTTCTGAGCTACTGTAGGGCCTCGCTTATACCACAGGTTAGTTTCTGGGCTACTGTAGGGCCCCGCTTATACTGCAGGTTATTTTCTGGGCTACTGTAGGGCCTCGCTTATACTGCAGGTTATTTTTTGGGCTACTGTAGGGCCTCGCTTATACCACAGGTTAGTTTTCTGGGCTACTGTAGGGCCTCGTTTATACTGCAGGTTATTTTCTGGGCTACTGTAGGGCCCCGTTTATACCACAGGTTAGTTTTTGGGCTACTGTAGGGCCTCGCTTATACCACAGGTTAGTTTCTGAGCTACTGTAGGGCCTCGCTTATACCAGAGGTTAGTTTCTGGGCTACTGTAGGGCCTCGTTTATACTGCAGGTTATTTTCTGGGCTACTGTAGGGCCTCGCTTATACTGCAGGTTAGTTTTCTTGGCTACTGTAGGGCCCCGCTTATACTGCAGGTTATTTTCTGGGCTACTGTAGGGCCTCGCTTATACTGCAGGTTATTTTCTGGGCTACTGTAGGGCCCCACTTATACTGCAGGTTATTTTCTGGGCTACTGTAGGGCCTCGCTTATACTGCAGGTTATTTTCTGGGCTACTGTAGGGCCTCGCTTATACTGCAGGTTATTTTCTGGGCTACTGTAGGGCCCCGCTTATACTGCAGGTTATTTTCTGGGCTACTGTAGGGCCTCGCTTATACTGCAGGTTATTTTCTGGGCTACTGTAGGGCCTCGCTTATACAGCAGGTTATTTTCTGGGCTACTGTAGGGCCCCGCTTATACTGCAGGTTATTTTCTGGGCTACTGTAGGGCCCCGCTTATACTGCAGGTTATTTTCTGGGCTACTGTAGGGCCTCGCTTATACTGCAGGTTATTTTCTGGGCTACTGTAGGGCCCCGCTTATACTGCAGGTTATTTTCTGGGCTACAGTAGGGCCTCGCTTATACTGCAGGTTATTTTCTGGGCTACTGTAGGGCCCCGCTAATACTGCAGGTTATTTTCTGGGCTACTGTAGGGCCTCGCTTATACTGCAGGTTATTTTCTGGGCTACTGTAGGGCCTCGCTTATACTGCAGGTTATTTTCTGGGCTACTGTAGGGCCCCGCTTATACTGCAGGTTATTTTCTGGGCTACTGTAGGGCCTCGCTTATACTGCAGGTTATTTTCTGGGCTACTGTAGGGCCTCGCTTATACAGCAGGTTATTTTCTGGGCTACTGTAGGGCCTCGCTTATACAGCAGGTTATTTTCTGGGCTACTGTAGGGCCCCGCTTATACTGCAGGTTATTTTCTGGGCTACTGTAGGGCCTCGCTTATACTGCAGGTTATTTTCTGGGCTACTGTAGGGCCCCGCTTATACTGCAGGTTATTTTCTGGGCTACTGTAGGGCCTCGCTTATACAGCAGGTTATTTTCTGGGCTACTGTAGGGCCCCGCTTATACTGCAGGTTATTTTCTGGGCTACTGTAGGGCCCCGCTTATACTGCAGGTTATTTTCTGGGCTACTGTAGGGCCTCGCTTATACTGCAGGTTATTTTCTGGGCTACTGTAGGGCCTCGCTTATACAGCAGGTTATTTTCTGGGCTACTGTAGGGCCTCGCTTATACAGCAGGTTATTTTCTGGGCTACTGTAGGGCCTCGCTTATACAGCAGGTTATTTTCTGGGCTACTGTAGGGCCTCGCTTATACAGCAGGTTATTTTCTGGGCTACTGTAGGGCCTCGCTTATACAGCAGGTTATTTTCTGGGCTACTGTAGGGCCTCGCTTATACAGCAGGTTATTTTCTGGGCTACTGTAGGGCCTCGCTTATACAGCAGGTTATTTTCTGGGCTACTGTAGGGCCCCGCTTATACAGCAGGTTATTTTCTGGGCTACTGTAGGGCCCCACTTATACTGCAGGTTATTTTCTGGGCTACTGTAGGGCCCCGCTTATACTGCAGGTTATTTTCTGGGCTACTGTAGGGCCCCGCTTATACTGCAGGTTATTTTCTGGGCTACTGTAGGGCCCCGCTTATACTGCAGGTTATTTTCTGGGCTACTGTAGGGCCTCGCTTATACTGCAGGTTATTTTCTGGGCTACTGTCGGGCCCCGCTTATACTGCAGGTTATTTTCTGGGCTACTGTAGGGCCCCGCTTATACTGCAGGTTATTTTCTGGGCTACTGTAGGGCCTCGCTTATACAGCAGGTTATTTTCTGGGCTACTGTAGGGCCCCGCTTATACAGCAGGTTATTTTCTGGGCTACTGTAGGGCCCCACTTATACTGCAGGTTATTTTCTGGGCTACTGTAGGGCCCCGCTTATACTGCAGGTTATTTTCTGTGCTACTGTAGGGCCCCGCTTATACTGCAGGTTATTTTCTGGGCTACTGTAGGGCCCCGCTTATACTGCAGGTTATTTTCTGGGCTACTGTAGGGCCCCGCTTATACTGCAGGTTATTTTCTGGGCTACTGTAGGGCCCCGCTTATACTGCAGGTTATTTTCTGGGCTACTGTAGGGCCTCGCTTATACTGCAGGTTATTTTCTGGGCTACTGTAGGGCCTCGCTTATACCACAGGTTAGTTTCTGATCTACTGTAGGGCCTCGCTTATACTGCAGGTTATTTTCTGGGCTACTGTAGGGCCTCGCTTATACCACAGGTTAGTTTCTGGGCTACTGTAGGGCCTCGCTTATACTGCAGGTTATTTTCTGGGCTACTGTAGGGCCTCGCTTATACTGCAGGTTATTTTCTGGGCTACTGTAGGGCCTCGCTTATACCACAGGTTAGTTTCTGGGCTACTGTAGGGCCTCGCTTATACCACAGGTTAGTTTCTGGGCTACTGTAGGGCCCCGCTTATACTGCAGGTTATTTTCTGGGCTACTGTAGGGCCCCGCTTATACTGCAGGTTATTTTCTGGGCTACTGTAGGGCCTCGCTTATACTGCAGGTTATTTTCTGGGCTACTGTCGGGCCCCGCTTATACTGCAGGTTATTTTCTGGGCTACTGTAGGGCCCCGCTTATACTGCAGGTTATTTTCTGGGCTACTGTAGGGCCTCGCTTATACAGCAGGTTATTTTCTGGGCTACTGTAGGGCCCCGCTTATACAGCAGGTTATTTTCTGGGCTACTGTAGGGCCCCACTTATACTGCAGGTTATTTTCTGGGCTACTGTAGGGCCCCGCTTATACTGCAGGTTATTTTCTGTGCTACTGTAGGGCCCCGCTTATACTGCAGGTTATTTTCTGGGCTACTGTAGGGCCCCGCTTATACTGCAGGTTATTTTCTGGGCTACTGTAGGGCCCCGCTTATACTGCAGGTTATTTTCTGGGCTACTGTAGGGCCCCGCTTATACTGCAGGTTATTTTCTGGGCTACTGTAGGGCCTCGCTTATACTGCAGGTTATTTTCTGGGCTACTGTAGGGCCTCGCTTATACCACAGGTTAGTTTCTGATCTACTGTAGGGCCTCGCTTATACTGCAGGTTATTTTCTGGGCTACTGTAGGGCCTCGCTTATACCACAGGTTAGTTTCTGGGCTACTGTAGGGCCTCGCTTATACTGCAGGTTATTTTCTGGGCTACTGTAGGGCCTCGCTTATACTGCAGGTTATTTTCTGGGCTACTGTAGGGCCTCGCTTATACCACAGGTTAGTTTCTGGGCTACTGTAGGGCCTCGCTTATACCACAGGTTAGTTTCTGGGCTACTGTAGGGCCCCACTTATACTGCAGGTTATTTTCTGGGCTACTGTAGGGCCTCGCTTATACCACAGGTTAGTTTCTGGGCTACTGTAGGGCCCCACTTATACTGCAGGTTATTTTCTGGGCTACTGTAGGGCCTCGCTTATACCACAGGTTAGTTTCTGGGCTACTGTAGGGCCCCATTTATACTGCAGGTTATTTTCTGGGCTACTGTAGGGCCTCGCTTATACCACAGGTTAGTTTCTGGGCTACTGTAGGGCCTCGCTTATACTGCAGGTTATTTTCTGGGCTACTGTAGGGCCCCACTTATACTGCAGGTTATTTTCTGGGCTACTGTAGGGCCCCGCTTATACTGCAGGTTATTTTCTGGGCTACTGTAGGGCCTCGCTTATACTGCAGGTTATTTTCTGGGCTACTGTAGGGCCCCACTTATACTGCAGGTTATTTTCTGGGCTACTGTAGGGCCCCACTTATACTGCAGGTTATTTTCTGGGCTACTGTAGGGCCCCGCTTATACCACAGGTTAGTTTCTGGGCTACTGTAGGGCCCCACTTATACTGCAGGTTATTTTCTGGGCTACTGTAGGGCCTCGCTTATACTGCAGGTTATTTTCTGGGCTACTGTAGGGCCTCGCTTATACTGCAGGTTATTTTCTGGGCTACTGTAGGGCCCCACTTATACTGCAGGTTATTTTCTGGGCTACTGTAGGGCCTCGCTTATACTGCAGGTTATTTTCTGGGCTACTGTAGGGCCCCACTTATACTGCAGGTTATTTTCTGGGCTACTGTAGGGCCTCGCTTATACTGCAGGTTATTTTCTGGGCTACTGTAGGGCCCCACTTATACTGCAGGTTATTTTCTGGGCTACTGTAGGGCCTCGCTTATACTGCAGGTTATTTTCTGGGCTACTGTAGGGCCCCACTTATACTGCAGGTTATTTTCTGGGCTACTGTAGGGCCTCGCTTATACTGCAGGTTATTTTCTGGGCTACTGTAGGGCCCCACTTATACTGCAGGTTATTTTCTGGGCTACTGTAGGGCCTCGCTTATACTGCAGGTTATTTTCTGGGCTACTGTAGGGCCCCACTTATACTGCAGGTTATTTTCTGGGCTACTGTAGTTCCTCGCTTATACTGCAGGTTATTTTCTGGGCTACTGTAGGGCCCCGCTTATACTGCAGGTTATTTTCTGGGCTACTGTAAGGCCTTGCTTATACCACAGGTTAGTTTCTGGGCTACTGTAGGGCCCCGCTTATACTGCAGGTTATTTTCTGGGCTACTGTAGGGCCTCGCTTATACTGCAGGTTATTTTCTGGGCTACTGTAGGGCCCCGCTTATACTGCAGGTTATTTTCTGGGCTACTGTAAGGCCTCGCTTATACCACAGGTTAGTTTCTGGGCTACTGTAGGGCCCCGCTTATACCACAGGTTAGTTTCTGGGCTACTGTAGGGCCCCACTTATACCACAGGTTAGTTTCTGGGCTACTGTAGGGCCTCACTTATACCACAGGTTAGTTTCTGGGCTACTGTAGGGCCCCACTTATACCGCAGGTTAGTTTGTGGGCTACTGTAGGGCCCCGCTTATACAGCAGGTTAGTTTCTGGGCTACTGTAGGGCCCCACTTATACCACAGGTTAGTTTCTGGGCTACTGTAGGGCCCCACTTATGCCACAGGTTAGTTTCTGGGCTACTGTAGGGCCCCGCTTATACCACAGGTTAGTTTCTGGGATACTGTAGGGCCCCACGTATACCACAGGTTAGTTTCTGGGCTACTGTAGGGCCCCACTTATACAGCAGGTTAGTTTTTTGGGCTACTGTAGGGCCCCGCTTATACAGCAGGTTAGTTTTTTGGGCTTCTGTAGGGCCCCGCTTATACAGCAGGTTAGTTTTTTGGGCTACTGTAGGGCCCCACTTATACAGCAGGTTAGTTTTTTGGGCTACTGTAGGGCCCCACTTATACAGCAGGTTAGTTTTTTGGGCTACTGTAGGGCCCCGCTTATAAAGCAGGTTAGTTTTCTGCCTACTGCTGTAAAGTGAAACACAACCTTTTTTTTCACTTTCAAATGCACGTGAAGGCTTAATAACATGTTTACACTATCATAGGCCTAAAAATACACATACAGCACGCACATGAACTACCTTAAAATATTTTTGTCCTTAGCTTGTAGTGAGTGGTGAAAATATGTATTGTAGGAAGTCTGAATAAATGAAGAATGGGGGTAAATTAAAACTGCCGTATTAGCGAAACGCCATCAAGTAAAGTGCTGTAAATTGGGGCCCGCCTATAGCAGTGAGGTGATGAGTGAGGGGCATCTGATGGCCACTTTGATTCAAGTATTTACTCATCAATTGGCTTAGATAAATTGGTGGAACTTTTGTAGTACTTAATGTTGTTGTAAGTAGTGATAAGAGTTGGTTCAATGTATCGTTTTCTCTCCTGGTGTTGTCTTCCAGGTACCATCCTGATTGATGTTGTTGTAGGTATGATGAGTGTTGATTCAAGGTATTTTCTCTTGGTATCATCCCCCAGTGAAGAGTGTTGATTCAAGGTATCAACTTTACCTATCATTCTCCATGCTAGCTATCAATACATCATTCCAGGTTATGAAGCGGTTGTGCAAATTTACGATGCCTTACACAGTAGACTTTCTTAACGACTCTCCTTCTGCCGTATTAGTGTTTTGAAATTCGTTTCTGGAGGTCTCTGGATGTCCATTAAAAATTCCCC
>NC_091298.1:69257509-69265009 GCF_038502225.1 Cherax quadricarinatus
ATGCAAGTGAATGGGGTTGTTTTGAAGCAGTATGGGAGCGCTGGGGTTAACATGTATGAGGCAGCTGCTGCCTCCCATGAATGATGTCAGTCCTGTGATGGGGTTGTTGTGCATGGGGCATCTTTACCTATTCATTAATTCATTAATGGGTCCCCATTTCCCCTCTTCAGTAGGACATTAATGGGTCCCCATTTCCCCTCTTCAATAGGACATTAAATATGCCCCCATTTCCCCTCTTCAGAGGGATAGTAATGGGTCCCCATTTCCCCTCTACTAGCACATTCCTCGAGTCAGCAGTCATTTATTCTCACTCATTTTATATACACAAAAGAAGCACATCGACATATCTCGCATCTGCTTGACAGCAGGGGTTGCAAGATTTTGTACGAGGCACAAGTACGCTCACACCTTGAGTATGCTCCACTTTCTTGGTTCGCCTGTCCACTCTCTCATCTGCGACTGCTTGATAGAGTAGAGAACAAAGCAAGACGTCTCTTCTCTCGCCTTGACCTATCCTGGATAGATCTGTCATTTCAGCAGAGCCTTCAACACAGGAGGGATGTGGGTGGCCTTACTGTTATGTACAAGGCCAATATTGTCAAAGTACCACACTTGGATCCTCTTCGAGGACAGCGTGAAGCAAGCTTCTATACTCCAAGACGGGCAGAAAGCAGCAACTTCACTCTGGCTGTACCCTTCTCCAGAACATCACTCCATCTGAGATCATTTATCCCCAGGATGACTCGAGTATGGAACACATTCGTACAGCATTATGATGTCAACGAGATAAAGTCAGTTGATCAAATGAAAATGCTGGCCCACAGATGGCTCCAACTTCATCCTGTTCCTTAGTTGTATGTCTCATAACAATAAAAATGCTTTCAAATGAGTTGATATAGGTAACAGCTCTTAGCTTGTCAATAAAGTTAGGAATCCTTAACCTGTAAAAAGCTTGTCAATAAAGCTAGGGATAATTAACCTAACCTTGTCAAACCCTGTGCATATATATATATATATATATATATATATATATATATATATATATATATATATATATATATATATATATATATATATATATATATATATATATATATATATATATATATATCTCAGTCGGACTGTTGGTTGGTATTTATTAAGGCAGCGGACACCAGAGTTTTGTCAACACGGGGACGGTAACTGAGGGACCGTCCAGTCTTCTGTGGATCACAGTTCTCTGTTGAATTGCATCTTTATATTTATACTGTGTAAGAAAGATAAATGGTTTAATACACATACGGACAGACACACACTCACACATACACACACACCTTCACATGAGACGCATACATGCACAGTAACGTACATGGATGATGTACGGACACGCGTACATGTACATATAAGATACAGATAGACACATGCACACGCATACATGTATACATATGGAGACGAAGAAATGAACACATAGGAGACACGTTCATTAGAAACGTACACAAGCTGTGACACGTTCATGTATAACAGGTATGCACAGTCACACATGTGAATACCTACAACACTTACAAAGACATGCGTACATTCAATACGTACAGACACACACATGCTCATACGACACAATCACAGAAGATGCACATAGAAGGCATACACAAACACATGCACATTAATACGAGACACACACAGACACGTACATACATACAACATACACACGCACATAACGTACGATACATACATTGACATACGCACATAAACACACAAACTCACGTCCACAAAGCGACCACGAAGAAGCGGGGTCAGGAGCTGTGAATCGACCCCTGCAACCACAAATAGATAAGTACGAGACACACACACAGCGGTACACACAGCCACACGATACGTACACAAAGCCACACACACAATGTACCTGGAAATGGTGTATATGATGAGCGAGTTGCCTAGGATACCCAGGAAGATGGTGATAATGTACACTGTAAGCGGAGGCAGTAGTTCATCCCAGTAGTAGGTGCTTAACGACTCATCTAAGTCGTACTCGTAGTAGTCGTAGTCGTTGGAGGAGGAGGTAGAAAGGGTGTGGTTGTGGTGGTGCAGGTGGTTACCCTCTGATACCACCCCCACCATCTGTTCATCCTGGGGCAGGTGGTGGATAGCATCTGTCATCTCCTCTCCTGGGTAGATCACTGGAGACATCCTGACTTTAATACGCTCTTTATTTCAAGATTATTATTATTATTATTATTATTATTATTATTATTATTATTATTATTATTATTATTATTATTATTATTATTATTATTATTATTATTATTATTATTTTGTATATGTATTGCTCTTCCAGTTCAATAGTTCTGTTCCTATTCACTGAAAATTCATTTCTTTCCCAAAATTCCTCATCATTTCCCTGTTACGCTCTTTTACACTGGATATATTTATCATCCAGTATGTCTGAATACTTTTCCCCCTTGACTTCAGTACAGTTTTGAGTTGTGTCTTGTCTTTGCTCAGAGTTCAACCTCGTCTCAGTAATAGTGATCTTAGTTTAACCTCTAATTTCTTCGTTTTTTTCCTACTTTCCATTATTCTGTGTGATGAGGTTAATGGGGGACATGTCACCCATTTAACAACGCAATATTCCAGTGGTCCTGCTTACATTTTTTTGTATTGGGAGACGATTTTCATCTGTACTGGCACTGGAGGAAACAGACAGGTGATATTCCCTGAGTAAACAGCATCCGGCTTCATCTCAACGCCAATATCCGACATTCATAAGGTATCCGGCACCCGTGTGTAAACAGTGATGGAGCTGGTGTAGGCCCCTGGGGTTCTCGTACACCACTGGGTGTTAATTTTTCCTGGGGGGATTGGTGTAGGGGAAATAACTGTCGTATCTCTTTGTCTGTTACACACAATAAAATATTTGTTTGTGTTTCATTTATATGAAACTGCCGTCGGCACTTCTGTTCAAGACTGAGGGACTGATCACCTCAAAACTACCTCTTCACGTCTTCCGCAGTCTCCGGTATTGGTCTGTGTAATGAACTGATGAAACCACTGGTGGGCGAAACGTCTCTATAATCAAGATACCCAAGTGTTACACATGTGTTTGCTTCTTTTAATGTTGTTTGTATCTTACGGCCTACTGTGTTTTTTTAATGACTGTCAGAGTTCCACGGTCGCCCCCACAAGGCAACTTGCACCCTTCGTTTAAATACCACTGAAGGTCTGGTTAATTTGAGGATCATCTCACGTGACCACTCACTGCAAAGGTCCACCCAACACACACACACACACACACACACTCCAATATCTTTTCTAAGGCATCTCTCTCTTTGAGCGAGAAAGAAGTGTGGCAGCCGTCCTGGATTACCAGTCCCCTCTCAAACACCAATCTCCCTGGATAGCCAGAGTAAAGCTGTTTCTCCTGCCTTTCTTTGATGTCCGATCAGGACTGTAGTAAATCTTCCAGCGACCACTGGAAAGAGGGAGTGAAACCGCTGGAAGCAATACTCGGAACGGTAAATCTGGCCACGGCTCTTAACGTTACTTCCGGGTTACCGATCGGCTGGCTTTCAGTTATATATCGCTCCTTCACAGCAACTATAAAAGTGCGTTCCTAGGCTACTAAGCTTGTCTGGACTACTATGCTACTGTCTCAGTTACGTAGCACTCCTACACAGTATCCACAAGACTGAGCATATACATCAGTTATCCTTGTAGTACTCGTCTGGTCGTCTTGTTCGCTACAATTCAGTTTACTTGATTCTACTTTTTTCCTCCCACTTGATCCTACTCTATTTCCCATTGGAATAACAATTGACTTCCGTGACTTTTTATTTACGGCTGTGAATTTCAGGCAGTGAGATTGACAGCCATTCAAAGGCTGGGAAGAAAATGTGGGATGAAATATAGATTGAGATTTCTATTTATACGAATTGAGTCTGTTAGGATTTCCAGGGGAGACTTAATACTTTTTAAGACTAATTCTATGAGGGATTTCTAGGGGAAACTTAACACTTTTTAAGACGGATTCTGTGAGGGATTTCCAGGGGAAACTTAACACTTTTTAAGACTAATTCTATGAGGGATTTCCAGGGGAAACTTAACACTTTTTAAGACGGATTCTGTGAGGGATTTCCAGGGAAAACTTAACACTTTTTAAGACTGATTCTGTGAGGGATTTCCAGGGGAAACTTAACACTTTTTAAGACTAATTCTATGAGGGATTTCTAGGGGAAACTTAACACTTTTTAAGACGGATTCTGTGAGGGATTTCCAGGGTGAACTTTAAAGTTTTTAAGGCCGATTTTTCACGGTTTAATTTGTTATTAAATACGTTTTATCTTGTTTTAATTCAATAAACCAGCAGACATTTGTCCTGTGTCCTGAGGAAAAAAATCAGCAGCACCAGTGTCAGCACTGTATCCTGACGCACAGTACAACAACACCAGTGTCAGCACTGTGTCCTGACGCCTGACGCACAATACAGCAGCACCAGTGTCAGCACTGTATCCTGACGCACAGTACAACAACACCAGTGTCAGTACTGTGTCCTGACGCCTGACGCACAATACAGCAGCACCAGTGTCAACACTGTGTCCTGACACACAATACAGCCGCACCAGTGTCAGCACTGTGTCCTGACGCCTGACGCACAATACAGCAGCACTGTGTCCTGACGCACAATACAGCAGCACCAGTGTCAGCACTGTGTCCTGACGCACAATACAGCAGCACCAGTGTCAGCACTGTGTCCTGACACACAATACAGCAGCACCAGTGTCAGCACTGTGTCCTGACACACAATACAGCAGCACCAGTGTCAGCACTGTGTCCTGACGCACAATACAGCAGCACCAGTGTCAGCACTGTGTCCTGACGCACAATACAGCAACACTAGTGTCAGCACTGTGTCCTGACGCACAATACAGCAGCACCAGTGTCAGCACTGTGTCCTGACGCACAATACAGCAGCACCAGTGTCAGCACTGTGTCCTGACGCACAATACAGCAACACCAGTGTCAGCACTGTGTCCTGACGCACAATACAGCAGCACCAGTGTCAGCACTGTGTCCTGACGCACAATACAGCAGCACCAGTGTCAGCACTGTGTCCTGACGCACAATACAGCAGCACCAGTGTCAGCTGTGTGTCTTTGTTCTTATTTTTTTTCAATCACTGTGTCATTTTTTGTCCGTTTCACACACTGTGTCCTTGTTTCACACACTGTGTCCTTGTTTCACACACTGTGTCCTTGTTTCTTCCCTTGTTTCACACACTGTGTCCTTGTTTCTTCCCTTGTTTCACACACTGTGTCCTTGTTTCACACACTGTGTCCTTGTTTCTTCCCTTGTTTCACACACTGTGTCCTTGTTTCACACACTGTATCCTTGTTTCACACAGTGTCCTTGTTTCACACACTGTGTCCTTGTTTCTTCCCTTGTTTCACACACTGTGTCCTTGTTTCTTCCCTTGTTTCACACTGTGTCCTTGTTTCACACACTGTGTCCTTGTTTCTTCCCTTGTTTCACACACTGTGTCCTTGTTTCACACACTGTGTCCTTGTTTCACACACTGTATCCTTGTTTCACACAGTGTCCTTGTTTCACACACTGTGTCCTTGTTTTTTTTTCTTATTTCACACACTATGTCCTTGTTTCACTCACTGTGTCCTTGGTTCTGTCCTTGTTCATTTGATGTTCTTCTGTTTCTCTTGTTCATAGCCATTGTTATTTCTTCGTTATAAGGTCGTCAGAACACCAGTCCTGTAAAGACGAATGAATACAATATTTGTATTATACAATAAATGAAAGATGTATGATACAGTGAGAGGTTTAAAGACTATCTACTACACCAGTCACTACATCACACACACACACACACGTTTTAAGAGGCAGGTAAAGCCTATTATCTGAGAGGTTTTACGCGAATTTTCACCCTTAAGTGCATCAAGTCAAGCACAACTTCACTCTGCTTTGTCAGCTGATATGACTGTCAGCTAGTCCGTCAGCTGATCTAGCTGTCAGCTGGTATTGCTGATGTAGCTGTCAGCTGGTGTTGCTGATGTAGCTGTCAGTTGGTCTGTTTGTCAGCTGGTGTTGCTGATGTAGCTGTCAGTTTGTCTGTCTGTCAGCTGGTATTGCTGATGTAGCTGTCAGCTGGTGTTGCTGATGTAGCTGTCAGTTGGTCTGTTTGTCAGCTGGTGTTGCTGATGTAGCTGTCAGTTTGTCTGTCTGTCAGCCAGTTTGGCTGTCATCTCCTCTGACTGTTACTGTAGCTGTCACTGATGTTATCGTTTTTGTTATCTCTCTTCACTGTATTTGTTATGCTTGTTATGCGTTTCCTTGTTATTCTTCCATTCCTTATCCTAGTCTCCCCTGGCTCCCTCATTCGTAAAGTGTCAACACACAGAGAAAATTAAAAAGTCTACGGTCGTCGCTACCCAGATTTGAATATAAACATATGAGAGAGAGAGAGAGAGAGAGAGAGAGAGAGAGAGAGAGAGAGAGAGAGAGAGAGAGAGAGGGAGAGGGAGAGGAATCTACATGAAACAGGGATGGATAGATAGACAGATAGATAGACGAGAGAACGAGTTAAGAAAAGTGAAAATTACCGATTCAAGGAACTAAGGGGGTCAAAATTGCCTAACAACAGGTGTAAGATAACTAGACACTGTCATAGAGGCTATACAAGAGATACTTACACAATAGAGGCTACACGAGAGAGGCTACACAATAGAGGCTACACAAGAGATGCTACACAAGAGGGGCTACACAATAGAGGCTACACAAGAGAGGCTACACAAGAGGGGCTACACAATAGGGGCTACACAAGAGAGGCTACACAAGAGGGGCTACACAATAGGGGCTACACAAGAGATGCTACACAAGAGGGGCTACACAATAGAGGCTACACAAGAGAGGCTACACAAGAGGGGCTACACAATAGGGGCTACACAAGAGAGGCTACACAAGAGGGGCTACACAATAGGGGCTACACAAGAGGGGCTACACAAGAGGGGCTACACAATAGGGGCTACACAAGAGAGGCTACACAAGAGGGGCTACACAATAGGGGCTACACAAGAGGGGATACACAAGAGGGGCTACACAAGAGGGGCTACACAAGAGGGGCTACACAAAAGAAGCCTCCAGCAACCCTCGTAAATCGATTTAAGAATCCAATTGTAACCCCAGAGATGTTGAATGTTGGTGGCCAGGAAGGTGGAGGACGAAGAGGAGGACGAAATGGAGGACGAAGTGGAGGACGAAATGGAGGACGAAGTGGAGGAGGAGAAGGAGTAGAAGGAAGATAGATAACTAAGATAAGGTTGAAGAATCATGGTCATCAACCGGGGAACTGGATCACCCGCCCACCCTGACGACTAGGCAGGGATAAACTAACGAGGACAGACGAATAGGTAGAGAAGGGAATTGAAAACGCAAATTTTGGTCCAGTGGACCAGTGGTGGATGGTCCAGTGAACCGGCATTAAGGTGGATGGTCTAATAAATCAGCATTAAGGTGGAT
>NC_091298.1:69272509-69487509 GCF_038502225.1 Cherax quadricarinatus
AATATTCACATACGTCAGAGTATATAAGATAATTTTTGACTCATAATAAAATACATGACCTCATCTGCCCTCTGACGTCTTTTTCTTATGACCAAAATGGGATTATCAAAGTTTTCTCTGGCGCAAAATTAATACTGAGACTCTTAAATCTTTTTTCTTTGTGAATTTTTGGGTTAGTTTCTCCTTCAGCTTTTTTATTTCCCAAGAGTTCAGTGTTTTTTCCCAAGAGTTCAGCGTTTTTCCCAAGAGTTCAGTGTTTTTTCCCAAAAGTTCAGCGTTTTTCCCAAGAGTTCAGTGTTTTTCCCAAGAGTTCAGTGTTTTTCCCAAGAGTTCAGTGTTTTTTCCCAAGAGTTCAGCGTTTTTTCCCAAGAGTTCAGCGTTTTTTCCCAAGAGTTCAGCGTTTTTTCCCAAGAGTTCAGCGTTTTTTCCCAAGAGTTCAGCGTTTTTTCCCAAGAGTTCAACGTTTTTTCCCCAAGAGATCAACGTTTTTCCCCAGAAGTTCATACTTTTCCCCAAGAGTTCAGTTTTGTAAGGACTTCGTTGTTTTTCGGATGTAACATCATCCATCATCAGATTAGATTTTGCCACAAATTGGCAAGTTTATTTTTCACCCGTTATCCACCCCGTGGAGGGTAGTGCCAGAGCCTATGGATACACAGTAGGCCTAAAAACTAGACCCCAGAAGTATTAACAGGAGTACATCTGGATTTATGTCTACGGTTCACTAATCTGTTACAAGCAAATTTAAGAAAATTGCTTAGTATATCTGGTATCTTATTTTCATTAATAAGATATCTTGACATGTCACATAGGTTATTATACTGTCTGTCTCAGTAAGATAGTGACCACAGGGTTGGCCACATACTTTGCATTTGGTTTGGATCATCTGTGTGTCTGTCAAACTGACAGAAGTACTTGTAACCAAGTCTAAGTCTGGCCACTACAACATCAGTCAGTCTGTGTGTCTGTCAAACTGACAGAAGTACTTGTAACCAAGACTAAGCCTGGCCACTACAACATCAGTCAGTCTGTGTGTCTGTCAAACTAACAGAAGTACTTGTAACCAAGCCTAAGCCTGGCCACTACAACATCAGTCAATCTGTGTGTCTGTCAAACTGACAGAAGTACTTGTAACCAAGTCTAAGTCTGGCCATTACAATATCAGTCAGTCTGTGTGTCTGTCAAACTGACAGAAGTACTTGTAACCAAGTCTAAGTCTGGCCACTACAACATCAGTCAGTCTGTGTGTCTACCAAACTGACAGAAGTACTTGTAACCAAGTCTAAGTCTGGCCACTACAACATCAGTCAATCTGTGTGTCTACCAAACTGACAGAAGTACTTGTAACCAAGCCTAAGTCTGGCCACTACAACATCAGTCAATCTGTTCACATTGCAAGCTGCTCCATAAACACACTCATGTACCTACATGTTATCATGGTTATAGATCTACTCAGCCTTCCAATTACATTTCCTATAACAGTCAGGTTCATTACTTACTTCTATTCTAATATTCCTAATGCTAAATACAGATATACCAAAATTACATTCAACATTCTCCTTTAGAGTATTTTTCTGGCTACCTTATCAACTTTATCATGAAGGAGTAATCCAGTGTTTGATGGCATCCACACTGGATTACATTAATCCCTTTTTCCCGGATTTTTGACCATCTATAAATGGCTTCTCTATTGAACATGTTAAAGTCATTGTGTGAGTCAAGAGCCTTCAGTGATGACACAGAATCAGTAATAATTATAGAATCAAGCTTTGTGTCATAAGTTAACTTAAGCGCCATTAAAATGGCAAACAATTCAGTTTGCAATGTAGACACTCAGTTGTTAATTCTTATGGAGGCTGCAGCAAGAGGAGATGCATCCCGGCCAGTAGACTCCTGCTTACAACCATCAGTGTGTATATACGTATATATATATATATATATATATATATATATATATATATATATATATATATATATATATATATATATATATATATATATATATATATATATATATATATATATATATATATATATATATATATATATATATATATATATATATATATATATATATATATATATATATAAAGGGGTGGAAGGGTAAGCCAGTGGAAGGCCTCGGTCAGATGACCAAAAGCTCCAGCTTTGGATCATCTGACTTGTCCTGTTTCCTGGCAAACTTAATACCTACCGTTTAAGGAACCCTCGTGAGTATATACTTCCAGCAACCCTGGTGAGTATATACTTCCAGTAGCTCTCATAGGGGTGTATATACTTCCAGCAACTCTCAAAGGGGTGTATATACTTCCAGAAACCCTGGTGAGTATATACTTCCAGCAACCCATGTGAGTATATACTTCCAGCAACCCATGTGAGTATATACTTCCAGTAGCTCTCATAGGGGTGTATATACTTCCAGCAACTCTCATAGGGGTGTATATACTTCCAGAAACCCTGGTGAGTATATACTTACAGTAGCTCTCATAGGGGTGTATATACTTCCAGTAACTCTCACAGGGGTGTATATACTTCCAGTAACTCTCACATGGGTGTATATACTTCCAGTAACTCTCACAGGGGTGTATATATACTTCCAGTAGCTCTCACAGGGGTGTATATATACTTCCAGTAACTCTCACATGGGTGTATATACTTCCAGTAACTCTCACAGGGGTGTATATATACTTCAAGTAGCTCTCACAGGGGTGTATATATACTTCAAGCAGCTCTCACAGGGGTGTATATATACTTCAAGTAGCTCTCACAGGGGAGTATATATACTTCAAGTAGCTCTCACAGGGGTGTATATATACTTCCAGTAACTCTCACAGGGGTGTATATATACTTCAAGTAGCTCTCAGAGGGGTGTATATATACATCCAGTAACTCTCACAGGGGTGCATATACTTCCAGTATCTCTCACAGGGGTGTATATACTTCCAGTAACTCTCACAGGGGTGTATATACTTCCAGTAACTCTCACAGGGGTGTATATACACTTCCAGTAACTCTCACAGGGGTGTATATACTTCCAGTAACTCTCACAGGGGTGTATATACTTCCAGTAGCTCTCACAGGGGTGTATATATACTTCCAGTAACTCTCACAGGGGTGTATATACTTCCAGTAACTCTCACAGGGGTGTATATACTTCCAGTAACTCTCACAGGGGTGTATATACTTCCAGTAACTCTCACAGGGGTGTATATACTTCCAGTAACTCTCACAGGGGTGTATATACTTCCAGTAACTCTCACAGGGGTGTATATATACTTCCAGTAACTCTCACAGGGGTGTATATATACTTCCAGTAACTCTCACAGGGGTGTATATACTTCCAGTAACTCTCACAGGGGTGTATATACTTCCAGTAACTCTCACAGGGGTGTATATACTTCCAGTAACTCTCACAGGGGTGTATATATACTTCCAGTAACTCTCACAGGGGTGTATATACTTCCAGTAACTCTCACAGGGGTGTATATACTTCCAGTAACTCTCACAGGGGTGTATATACTTCCAGTAACTCTCACAGGGGTGTATATACTTCCAGTAACTCTCACAGGGGTGTATATATACATCCAGTAGCTCTCACAGGGGTGTATATATACTTCAAGTAGCTCTCACAGGGGTGTATATATACATCCAGTAACTCTCACAGGGGTGTATATACTTCCAGTAACTCTCACAGGGGTGTATATATACTTCCAGTAACTCTCACAGGGGTGTATATATACTTCCAGTAACTCTCACAGGGGTGTATATACTTCCAGTAACTCTCACAGGGGTGTATATACTTCCAGTAACTCTCACAGGGGTGTATATACTTCCAGTAACTCTCACAGGGGTGTATATATACTTCCAGTAACTCTCACAGGGGTGTATATACTTCCAGTAACTCTCACAGGGGTGTATATACTTCCAGTAACTCTCACAGGGGTGTATATACTTCCAGTAACTCTCACAGGGGTGTATATACTTCCAGTAACTCTCACAGGGGTGTATATATACATCCAGTAGCTCTCACAGGGGTGTATATATACTTCAAGTAGCTCTCACAGGGGTGTATATATACATCCAGTAACTCTCACAGGGGTGCATATACTTCCAGTAACTCTCACAGGGGTGTATATACTTCCAGTAACTCTCACAGGGGTGTATATACTTCCAGTAACTCTCACAGGGGTGTATATATACTTCCAGTAACTCTTACAGGGGTGTATATACTTCCAGTAACTCTCACAGGGGTGTATATACTTCCAGTAACTCTCACAGGGGTGTATATATACTTCCAGTAACTCTCACAGGGGTGTATATACTTCCAGTAACTCTCACAGGGGTGTATATACTTCCAGTAACACTCACAGGGGTGTATATATACATCCAGTAGCTCTCACAGGGGTGTATATATACTTCAAGTAGCTCTCACAGGGGTGTATATATACATCCAGTAACTCTCACAGGGGTGCATATACTTCCAGTAACTCTCACAGGGGTGTATATACTTCCAGTAACTCTCACAGGGGTGTATATATACTTCCAGTAACTCTCACAGGGGTGTATATACTTCCAGTAACTCTCACAGGGGTGTATATACTTCCAGTAACTCTCACAGGGGTGTATATATACTTCCAGTAACTCTCACAGGGGTGTATATACTTCCAGTAACTCTCACAGGGGTGTATATACTTCCAGTAACTCTCACAGGGGTGTATATATACTTCCAGTAACTCTCACAGGGGTGTATATACTTCCAGTAACTCTCACAGGGGTGTATATACTTCAAGTAGCTCTCACAGGGGTGTATATATACTTCCAGTAGCTCTCACAGGGGTGTATATATACTTCCAGTAACTCTCACAGGGGTGTATATACTTCCAGTAACTCTCACAGGGGTGTATATATACTTCCAGTAACTCTCACAGGGGTGTATATACTTCAAGTAGCTCTCACAGGGGTGTATATATACTTCCAGTAGCTCTCACAGGGGTGTATATATACTTCCAGTAACTCTCACAGGGATGTATATACTTCCAGTAACTCTCACAGGGGTGTATATATACATCCAGTAGCTCTCACAGGGGTGTATATATACTTCAAGTAGCTCTCACAGGGGTGTATATATACATCCAGTAACTCTCACAGGGGTGCATATACTTCCAGTAACTCTCACAGGGGTGTATATACTTCCAGTAACTCTCACAGGGGTGTATATACTTCCAGTAACTCTCACAGGGGTGTATATATACTTCCAGTAACTCTTACAGGGGTGTATATACTTCCAGTAACTCTCACAGGGGTGTATATACTTCCAGTAACTCTCACAGGGGTGTATATATACTTCCAGTAACTCTCACAGGGGTGTATATACTTCCAGTAACTCTCACAGGGGTGTATATACTTCCAGTAACTCTCACAGGGGTGTATATATACATCCAGTAGCTCTCACAGGGGTGTATATATACTTCAAGTAGCTCTCACAGGGGTGTATATATACATCCAGTAACTCTCACAGGGGTGCATATACTTCCAGTAACTCTCACAGGGGTGTATATACTTCCAGTAACTCTCACAGGGGTGTATATATACTTCCAGTAACTCTCACAGGGGTGTATATACTTCCAGTAACTCTCACAGGGGTGTATATACTTCCAGTAACTCTCACAGGGGTGTATATATACTTCCAGTAACTCTCACAGGGGTGTATATACTTCCAGTAACTCTCACAGGGGTGTATATACTTCCAGTAACTCTCACAGGGGTGTATATATACTTCCAGTAACTCTCACAGGGGTGTATATACTTCCAGTAACTCTCACAGGGGTGTATATACTTCAAGTAGCTCTCACAGGGGTGTATATATACTTCCAGTAGCTCTCACAGGGGTGTATATATACTTCCAGTAACTCTCACAGGGGTGTATATACTTCCAGTAACTCTCACAGGGGTGTATATATACTTCCAGTAACTCTCACAGGGGTGTATATACTTCAAGTAGCTCTCACAGGGGTGTATATATACTTCCAGTAGCTCTCACAGGGGTGTATATATACTTCCAGTAACTCTCACAGGGGTGTATATACTTCCAGTAACTCTCACAGGGGTGTATATATACTTCCAGTAGCTCTCACAGGGGTGTATATATACTTCAAGTAGCTCTCACAGGGGTGTATATATACTTCCAGTAACTCTCACAGGGGTGTATATACTTCCAGTAACTCTCACAGGGGTGTATATATACTTCCAGTAGCTCTCACAGGGGTGTATATACTTCCAGTAACTCTCACAGGGGTGTATATACTTCCAGTAACTCTCACAGGGGTGTATATACTTCCAGTAACTCTCAAAGGGGTGTATATCCTTCCAGTAACTCTCACAGGGGTGTATATACTTCCAGTAACTCTCACAGGGATGTATATACTTCCAGTAACTCTCACAGGGGTGTATATACTTCCAGTAACTCTCACAGGGGTGTATATATACATCCAGTAGCTCTCAAAGGCGTGTATATATACTTCAAGTAGCTCTCACAGGGGTGTATATATACATCCATTAACTCTCACAGGGGTGCATATACTTCCAGTAACTCTCACAGGGGTGTATATACTTCCAGTAACTCTCACAGGGGTGTATATATACTTCCAGTAACTCTCACAGGGGTGTATATACTTCCAGTAACTCTCACAGGGGTGTATATACTTCCAGTAACTCTCACAGGGGTGTATATATACTTCCAGTAACTCTCACAGGGGTGTATATACTTCCAGTAACTCTCACAGGGGTGTATATACTTCCAGTAACTCTCACAGGGGTGTATATATACTTCCAGTAACTCTCACAGGGGTGTATATACTTCCAGTAACTCTCACAGGGGTGTATATACTTCAAGTAGCTCTCACAGGGGTGTATATATACTTCCAGTAGCTCTCACAGGGGTGTATATATACTTCCAGTAACTCTCACAGGGGTATATATACTTCCAGTAACTCTCACAGGGGTGTATATATACTTCCAGTAACTCTCACAGGGGTGTATATACTTCAAGTAGCTCTCACAGGGGTGTATATATACTTCCAGTAGCTCTCAAAGGGGTGTATATATACTTCCAGTAACTCTCACAGGGGTGTATATACTTCCAGTAACTCTCACAGGGGTGTATATATACTTCCAGTAGCTCTCACAGGGGTGTATATATACTTCAAGTAGCTCTCACAGGGGTGTATATACTTCCAGTAACTCTCACAGGGGTGTATATATACTTCCAGTAGCTCTCACAGGGGTGTATATACTTCCAGTAACTCTCACAGGGGTGTATATACTTCCAGTAACTCTCACAGGGGTGTATATACTTCCAGTAACTCTCAAAGGGGTGTATATGCTTCCAGTAACTCTCACAGGGGTGTATATACTTCCAGTAACTCTCTCAGGGGTGTATATACTTCCAGTAACTCTCGCAGGGGTGTATATATACTTCCAGTAACTCTCACAGGGGTGTATATACTTCCAGTAACTCTCACAGGGGTGTATATAATTCCAGTAACTCTCACAGGGGTGTATATATACTTCCAGTAACTCTCACAGGGGTGTATATACTTCCAGTAACTCTCACAGGGGTGTATATACATCCAGTAACTCTCACAGGGATATATATACTTCCAGTAACTCTCACATGGGTGTATATACTTCCAGTAACTCTCACAGGGGTGTATATACTTCCAGTAACTCTCACAGGGGTGTATATACTTAAAGTAACTCTCACAGGGGTGTATATATTTCCAGTGACTCTCACAGGGGTGTATATACATCCAGCAACTCTCACAGGGATATATATACTTCCAGTAACTCTCACAGGGGTGTATATACTTCCAGTAACTCTCACAGGGGTGTATATACTTCCAGTAACTCTCACAGTGGTGTATATACTTCCAGTAACTCTCACAGGGGTGTATATACTTCCAGTAACTCTCACAGGGGTGTATATATACTTCCAGTAACTCTCACAGGGGTGTATATATACTTCCAGTAACTCTCACAGGGGTGTATATACTTCCAGTAACTCTCACAGGGGTGTATATAATTCCAGTAACTCTCACAGGGGTGTATATATACTTCCAGTAACTCTCACAGGGGTGTATATACTTCCTGTAACTCTCACAGGGGTGTATATACTTCCAGTAACTCTCACAGGGGTGTATATATACTTCCAGTAACTCTCACAGGGGTGTATATAATTCCAGTAACTCTCACAGGGGTGTATATACTTCCAGTAACTCTCACAGGGGTGTATATACTTCCAGTAACTCTCACAGGGGTGTATATACTTCCAGTAACTCTCACAGGGGTGTATATACTTCCAGTAACTCTCACAGGGGTGTATATACTTCCAGTAACTCTCACAGGGGTGTATATACTTCCAGTAACTCTCACAGGGGTGTATATATACTTCCAGTAACTCTCACAAGGGTGTATATACTTCCAGTAACTCTCACAGGGGTGTATATACATCCAGTAACTCTCACAGGGATATATATACTTCCAGTAACTCTCACAGGGGTGTATATACTTCCAGTAACTCTCACAGGGGTGTATATATACTTCCAGTAACTCTCACAGGGGTGTATATACTTCCAGTAACTCTCACAGGGGTGTATATACATCCAGTAACTCTCACAGGGATATATATATACTTCCAGTAACTCTCACAGGGGTGTATATACTTCCAGTAACTCTCACAGGGGTGTATATACTTCCAGTAACTCTCACAGGGGTGTATATATACTTCCAGTAACTCTCACAGGGGTGTATATACTTCCAGTAACTCTCACAGGGGTGTATATACTTCCAGTAACTCTCACAGGGGTGTATATACTTCCAGTAACTTTCACAGGGGTGTATATACTTCCAGTAACTCTCACAGGGGTGTATATACTTCCAGTAACTCTCACAGGGGTGTATATACTTCCAGTAACTCTCACAGGGGTGTATATACTTCCAGTAACTCTCACAGGGGTGTATATACTTCCAGTAACTCTCACAGGGGTGTATATACTTCCAGTAACTCTCACAGGGGTGTATATACTTCCAGTAACTCTCACAGGGGTGTATATACTTCCAGTAACTCTCACAGGGGTGTATATACTTCCAGTAGCTCTCACAGGGGTGTATATACTTCCAGGACTCTCTCCTTGTTTGCTTCTTGCTAACAATAAATAACGTAATTAGCATGTAGTTAAGATAGTTGGTAATGTTTGTCAGGAGACAGTACAAGTATTTACTGACGTGGGTCTTAGTCGACGACCCGCCACTAAAACTCTTGGTCATCTGACCGAGGCCTTCTGCTGGCTTACCGGGTCACCCTTTTAAAAATTATAGCCATGGTTTTACCTATTTAGTTATATTATTATTTGCCTTAGTTTCCCATAAAAAAGCTCAAGATTTCTTTTATATATAACAAATTATTAAACTTTATATACGATCCTGTGAAATTATGCAAATTAATTTACCTAAAAGATTTATTTGATATATTTTTATACTTTTAAATTGACTTTATAAAATTAAGTTAATTTGCTTAATTATTATTATTTTTCTTATAGAATAAAAAAAAATTCTACGAAAATTATAAAAACTGAAAAATTTAGAAAAGAAATAATTTTGTGATGGGTAACTATATTAATATTATTTTATTATTATTACTACTATTGACAGTATTATTATTATTATTAAACGAGAAGTAATAACGTCAACTGAACATCGACACCATGACTGGCATTCCCATTAGCCTCACAAGACTGGCATTCCCATTAGCCTCACAAGACTGGCATTCCCATTAGCCTCACAAGACTGGCATTCCCATTAGCCTCACAAGACTGTCATTCCCATTACCCTCACAAGACTGTCATTCCCATTAGCCTCACAAGACTGGCATTCCCATTACCCTCACAAGACTGTCACTCCCATTACCCTCACAAGACTGTCATTCCCATTAGCCTCACAAGACTGGCATTCCCATTAGCCTCACAAGACTGTTATTCCCATTAGCCTCACAAGACTGTCATTCCCATTAGCCTCACAAGACTGTCATTCCCATTAGCCTCACAAGACTGTCATTCCCATTACCCTCACAAGACTGTCATTCCCATTACCCTCACAAGACTGTCATTCCCATTAGCCTCACAAGACTGTCATTCCCATTAGCCTCACAAGACTGGCATTCCCATTAGCCTCACAAGACTGGCATTACCATTAGCCTCACAAGACTGGCATTCCCATTAGCCTCACAAGACTGTCATTCCCATTAGCCTCACAAGACTGTCATTCCCATTACCCTCACAAGACTGTCATTCCCATTACCCTCACAAGACTGTCATTCCCATTAGCCTCACAAGACTGCCATTCCCATTAGCCTCACAAGACTGTGATTCCCATTAGCCTCACAAGACTGTCATTCCCATTAGCCCCACAAGACTGTCATTCCCATTAGCCTCACAAGACTGTCATTCCCATTACCCTCACAAGACTGTCATTCCCATTAGCCTCACAAGACTGTCATTCCCATTACCCTCACAAGACTGTCATTCCCATTAGCCTCACAAGACTGTCATTCCCATTACCCTCACAAGACTGTCATTCCCATTAGCCTCACAAGACTGTCATTCCCATTAGCCTCACAAGACTGTCATTCCCATTAGCCTCACAAGACTGGCATTCCCATTAGCCTCACAAGACTGTCATTCCCATTAGCCTCACAAGACTGTCATTCCCATTAGCCTCACAAGACTGTCATTCCCATTAGCCTCACAAGACTGTCATTCCCATTAGCCTCACAAGACTGTCATTCCCATTAGCCTCACAAGACTGTCATTCCCATTAGCCTCACAAGACTGTCATTCCCATTAGCCTCACAAGACTGTCATTCCCATTAGCCTCACAAGACTGTCATTCCCATTAGCCTCACAAGACTGTCATTCCCATTAGCCTCACAAGACTGTCATTCCCATTAGCCTCACAAGACTGTCATTCCCATTAGCCTCACAAGACTGTCATTCCCATTAGCCTCACAAGACTGTCATTCCCATTAGCCTCACAAGACTGTCATTCCCATTAGCCTCACAAGACTGTCATTCCCATTAGCCTCACAAGACTGTCATTCCCATTAGCCTCACAAGACTGTCATTCCCATTAGCCTCACAAGACTGTCATTCCCATTAGCCTCACAAGACTGTCATTCCCATTAGCCTCACAAGACTGTCATTCCCATTAGCCTCACAAGACTGTCATTCCCATTAGCCTCACAAGACTGTCATTCCCATTAGCCTCACAAGACTGTCATTCCCATTAGCCTCACAAGACTGTCATTCCCATTAGCCTCACAAGACTGTCATTCCCATTAGCCTCACAAGACTGTCATTCCCATTAGCCTCACAAGACTGTCATTCCCATTAGCCTCACAAGACTGTCATTCCCATTAGCCTCACAAGACTGTCATTCCCATTAGCCTCACAAGACTGTCATTCCCATTAGCCTCACAAGACGGTCATTCCCATTAGCCTCACAAGACTGTCATTCCCATTAGCCTCACAAGACTGTCATTCCCATTAGCCTCACAAGACTGTCATTCCCATTAGCCTCACAAGACTGTCATTCCCATTAGCCTCACAAGACTGTCATTCCCATTAGCCTCACAAGACTGTCATTCCCATTAGCCTCACAAGACTGTCATTCCCATTAGCCTCACAAGACTGTCATTCCCATTAGCCTCACAAGACTGTCATTCCCATTAGCCTCACAAGACTGTCATTCCCATTAGCCTCACAAACTGTCATTCCCATTAGCCTCACAAGACTCATTCCCATTAGCCTCACAAGACTGTCATTCCCATTAGCCTCACAAGACTGTCATTCCCATTAGCCTCACAAGACTGTCATTCCCATTAGCCTCACAAGACTGTCATTCCCATTAGCCTCACAAGACTGTCATTCCCATTAGCCTCACAAGACTGTCATTCCCATTAGCCTCACAAGACTGTCATTCCCATTAGCCTCACAAGACTGTCATTCCCATTAGCCTCACAAGACTGTCATTCCCATTACTGTCATTCCCTCACAAGACTGTCATTCCCATTAGCCTCACAAGACTGTCATTCCCATTAGCCTCACAAGACTGTCATTCCCATTAGCCTCACAAGACTGCCTCACAAGACTGTCATTCCCATTTCACAAGACTGCCTCACAAGACTGTCATTCCCATTAGCCTCACAAGACTGTCATTCCCATTAGCCTCACAAGACTGTCATTCCCATTAGCCTCACAAGACTGTCATTCCCATAGCCTCACAAGACTGTCATTTAGCCTCACAAGACTGTCATTCCCATTAGCCTCACAAGACTGTCATTCCCATTAGCCTCACAAGACTGTCATTCCCATTAGCCTCACAAGACTGTCATTCCCATTAGCCTCACAAGACTGTCATTCCCATTAGCCTCACAAGACTGTCATTCCCATTAGCCTCACAAGACTGTCATTCCCATTAGCCTCACAAGACTGTCATTCCCATTAGCCTCACAAGACTGTCATTCCCATTAGCCTCACAAGACTGTCATTCCCATTAGCCTCACAAGACTGTCATTCCCATTAGCCTCACAAGACTGTCATTCCCATTAGCCTCACAAGACTGTCATTCCCATTAGCCTCACAAGACTGTCATTCCCATTAGCCTCACAAGACTGTCATTCCCATTAGCCTCACAAGACTGTCATTCCCATTAGCCTCACAAGACTGTCATTCCCATTAGCCTCACAAGACTGTCATTCCCATTAGCCTCACAAGACTGTCATTCCCATTAGCCTCACAAGACTGTCATTCCCATTAGCCTCACAAGACTGTCATTCCCATTAGCCTCACAAGACTGTCATTCCCATTAGCCTCACAAGACTGCCATTCCCATTAGCCTCACAAGACTGTCATTCCCATTAGCCTCACAAGACTGTCATTCCCATTAGCCTCACAAGACTGTCATTCCATTAGCCTCACAAGACTGTCATTCCCATTAGCCTCACAAGACTGTCATTCCCATTAGCCTCACAAGACTGTCATTCCCATTAGCCTCACAAGACTGTCATTCCCATTAGCCTCACAAGACTGTCATTCCCATTAGCCTCACAAGACTGTCATTCCCATTAGCCTCACAAGACTGTCATTCCCATTAGCCTCACAAGACTGTCATTCCCATTACCCTCACAAGACTGTCATTCCCATTAGCCTCACAAGACTGTCATTCCCATTAGCCTCACAAGACTCATTCCCATTAGCCTCACAAGACTGTCATTCCCATTAGCCTACTGTCATTCCCATTAGCCTCACAAGACTGTCATTCCCATTAGCCTCACAAGACTGTCATTCCCATTACCCTCACAAGACTGTCATTCCCATTAGCCTCACAAGACTGTCATTCCCATTACCCTCACAAGACTGTCATTCCCATTAGCCTCACAAGACTGTCATTCCCATTAGCCTCACAAGACTGTCATTCCCATTAGCCTCACAAGACTGTCATTCCCATTAGCCTCACAAGACTGTCATTCCCATTAGCCTCACAAGACTGTCATTCCCATTAGCCTCACAAGACTGTCATTCCCATTAGCCTCACAAGACTGTCATTCCCATTAGCCTCACAAGACTGTCATTCCCATTAGCCTCACAAGACTGTCATTCCCATTAGCCTCACAAGACTGTCATTCCCATTAGCCTCACAAGACTGTCATTCCCATTAGCCCCGCAAGACTGTCATTCCCATTAGCCTCACAAGACTGTCATTCCCATTAGCCTCACAAGACTGTCATTCCCATTACCCTCACAAGACTGTCATTCCCATTAGCCTCACAAGACTGTCATTCCCATTAGCCTCACAAGACTGTCATTCCCATTACCCTCACAAGACTGTCATTCCCATTAGCCTCACAAGACTGTCATTCCCATTAGCCTCACAAGACTGTCATTCCCATTATCCTCACAAGACTGTCATTCCCATTTGCCTCACAAGACTGTCATTCCCATTAGCCTCGCAAGACTGTCATTCCCATTAGCCTCACAAGACTGTCATTCCCATTAGCCTCACAAGACTGTCATTCCCATTAGCCTCACAAGACTGTCATTCCCATTAGCCTCACAAGACTGTCATTCCCATTATCCCCACAAGACTGTCATTCCCATTAGCCTCACAAGACTGTCATTCCCATTAGCCTCACAAGACTGTCATTCCCATTAGCCTCACAAGACTGTCATTCCCATTAGCCTCACAAGACTGTCATTCCCATTAGCCTCACAAGACTGTCATTCCCATTAGCCTCACAAGACTGTCATTCCCATTAGCCTCACAAGACTGACATTCCCATTAGCCTCACAAGACTGTCATTCCCATTAGCCTCACGAGACTGTCATTCCCATTAGCCTCACATGACTGTCATTCCCATTAGCCTCACAAGATTGTCATTCCCATTAACCTCACAAGACTGTCATTCCCATTAGCCTCACAAGACTGTCATTCCCATTAGCCTCACAAGACTGTCATTCCCATTAGCCTCACAAGACTGTCATTCCCATTAGCCTCACAAGACTGGCATTCCCATTAACCTCACAAGACTGTCATTCCCATTAGCCTCACAAGACTGTCATTCCCATTAGCCTCACAAGACTGTCATTCCCATTAGCCTCACAAGACTGTCATTCCCATTAGTCTCACAAGACTGTCATTCCCATTAGCCTCACAAGACTGCCATTCCCATTAGCCTCACAAGACTGTCATTCCAATTAGCCTCACAAGACTGTCATTCCCATTAGCCCCACAAGACTGTCATTCACATTAGCCTCACAAGACTGTCATTCCCATTAGCCTCACAGGACTGTCATTCGCATTAGCCTCACAAGACTGTCATTCCCATTAGCCTCACAAGACTGTCATTCCCATTAGCCCCACAAGACTGTCATTCCCATTAGCCTCACAAGACTGTCATTCCCATTAGCCCCACAAGACTGTCATTCCCATTAGCCTCACAAGACTGTCATTCCCATTACCCTCACAAGACTGTCATTCCCATTAGCCTCACATGACTGTCATTTCCATTAGCCTCACAAGACTGGCATTCCCATTAGCCTCACAAGACTGTCATTCCCATTAGCCTCACAAGACTGTCATTCCCATTAGCCTCACAAGACTGTCATTCCCATTAGCCTCACAAGACTGTCATTCCCATTACCCTCACAAGACTGTCATTCCCATTAGCCTCACAAGATTGTCATTCCCATTACCCTCACAAGACTGTCATTCCCATTAGCCTCACAAGACTGTCATTCCCATTAGCCTCACAAGACTGTCATTCCCATTAGCCTCACAAGACTGACATTCCCATTAGCCTCACAAGACTGTCATTCCCATTAGCCTCACGAGACTGTCATTCCCATTAGCCTCACAAGACTGTCATTCCCATTAGCCTCACAAGATTGTCATTCCCATTAATCTCACAAGACTGTCATTCCCATTAGCCTCACAAGACTGTCATTCCCATTAGCCTCACAAGACTGTCATTCCCATTAGCCTCACAAGACTGCCATTCCCATTAGCCTCACAAGACTGTCATTCCCATTAGCCTCACAAGACTGTCATTCCCATTAGCCTCACAAGACTGTCATTCCCATTAGCCCCACAAGACTGTCATTCCCATTAGCCTCACAAGACTGTCATTCCCATTAGCCTCACAAGACTGTCATTCCCATTAGCCTCACAAGACTGTCATTCCCATTAGCCTCACAAGACTGTCATTCCCATTAGCCTCAAAAGACTGTCATTCCCATTAGCCTCACAAGACTGTCATTCCCATTAGCCCCACAAGACTGTCATTCCCGTTAGCCTCACAAGACTGTCATTCCCATTACCCTCACAAGACTGTCATTCCCATTAGCCTCACAAGACTGTCATTCCCATTAGCCTCACAATACTGTCATTCCCATTAGCCTCACATGACTGTCATTCCCATTAGCCTCACAAGACTGTCATTCCCATTAGCCTCAGAAGACTGTCATTCCCATTAGCCTCACAAGACTGTCATTCCCATTAGCCTCACAAGACTGTCATTCCCATTACCCTCACAAGACTGTCATTCCCATTAGCCTCACAAGACTGTCATTCCCATTAGCCTCACAAGACTGTCATTCCCATTAGCCTCATAAGACTGGCATTCCCATTAACCTCACAAGACTGTCATTCCCATTAGCCTCACAAGACTGTCATTCCCATTAGCCTCACAAGACTGTCATTCCCATTAGCCTCACAAGACTGTCATTCCCATTAGCCTCACAAGACTGTCATTCCCATTAGCCTCACAAGACTGCCATTCCCATTAGCCTCACAAGACTGTCATTCCCATTAGCCTCACAAGACTGTCATTCCCATTAGCCTCACAAGACTGTCATTCCCATTAGCCTCAAAAGACTGTCATTCCCATTAGCCTCACAAGACTGTCATTCCCATTAGCCCCACAAGACTGTCATTCCCGTTAGCCTCACAAGACTGTCATTCCCATTACCCTCACAAGACTGTCATTCCCATTAGCCTCACAAGACTGTCATTACCATTAGCCTCACAAGGCTGTCATTCCCATTAGCCTCACATGACTGTCATTCCCATTAGCCTAACAAGACTGTCATTCCCATTAGCCTCACAAGACTGTCATTCCCATTAGCCTCACAAGACTGTCATTCCCATTAGGCTCACAAGACTGTCATTCCCATTACCCTCACAAGACTGTCATTCCCATTACCCTCACAAGACTGTCATTCCCATTACCCTCACAAGACTGTCATTCCCATTAGCCTCACAAGACTGTCATTCCCATTAGCCTCACAAGACTGTCATTCCCATTAGCCTCACAAGACTGACATTCCCATTAGCCTCACAAGACTGTCATTCCCATTAGCCTCACGAGACTGTCATTCCCATTATCCTCACAAGACTGTTATTCCCATTATCCTCACAAGACTGTCATTCCCATTAGCCTCACAAGACTGTCATTTCCATTAGCCTCACAAGACTGTCATTCCCATTAGCCTCACAAGACTGTCATTCCCATTAGCCTCACAAGACTGTCATTCCCATTAGCCTCACAAGACTGTCATTCCCATTAGCCTCACAAGACTGTCATTCCCATTAGCCTCACAAGACTGTCATTCCCATTAGCCTCACAAGACTGTCATTCCCATTAGCCTCACAAGACTGTCATTCCCATTAGCCTCACAAGACTGGCATTCCCATTAGCCTCACAAGACTGTCATTCCCATTAGCCTCACAAGACTGTCATTCCCATTAGCCTCACAAGACTGTCATTCCCATTAGCCTCACAAGACTGTCATTCCCATTAGCCTCACAAGACTGTCATTCCCATTAGCCTCACAAGACTGTCATTCCCATTAGCCTCACAAGACTGTCATTCCCATTAGCCTCACAAGACTGTCATTCCCATTATCCTCACAAGACTGTCATTCCCATTTGCCTCACAAGACTGTCATTCCCATTAGCCTCGCAAGACTGTCATTCCCATTAGCCTCACAAGACTGTCATTCCCATTAGCCTCACAAGACTGTCATTCCCATTAGCCTCACAAGACTGTCATTCCCATTAGCCTCACAAGACTGTCATTCCCATTAGCCTCACATGACTGTCATTCCCATTAGCCTCACAAGACTGTCATTCCCATTAGCCTCACAAGACTGTCATTCCCATTAGCCTCACAAGACTGTCATTCCCATTAGCCTCACAAGACTGTCATTCCCATTAGCCTCACAAGACTGTCATTCCCATTAGCCTCACAAGACTGTCATTCCCATTAGCCTCACAAGACTGTCATTCCCATTAGCCTCACAAGACTGTCATTCCCATTAGCCTCACAAGACTGTCATTCCCATTATCCTCACAAGACTGTCATTCCCATTAGCCTCACAAGACTGTCATTCCCATTAGCCTCACAAGACTGTCATTCCCATTAGCCTCACAAGACTGTCATTCCCATTAGCCTCACAAGACTGTCATTCCCATTAGCCTCACAAGACTGTCATTCCCATTAGCCTCACAAGACTGTCATTCCCATTAGCCTCACAAGACTGTCATTCCCATTAGCCTCACAAGACTGTCATTCCCATTAGCCTCACAAGACTGTCATTCCCATTAGCCTCACAAGACTGTCATTCCCATTAGCCTCACAAGACTGTCATTCCCATTAGCCTCACAAGACTGTCATTCCCATTAGCCTCACAAGACTGTCATTCCCATTAGCCTCACAAGACTGTCATTCCCATTAGCCCCCTTGGGGCGGGGATGGCAGACCAGAGAGGCCTAGCTTGTGGCTGGGCCTGGGGACACTTGGTCCCAAAGATGAGGAGGTACTTGTACCTCCTCCCATGGGAGACTTAGGTCTCAGACACTCCCTAAAGAGGGAGTCAAGGCCGGGCCACCACTTGGAAAAGGCCCGGGCCGGGAGAATACCGGCTAATATTTAATAATAGTAATATCACCTGAACATCGCTGACAACACTTGCAACATTAAAAAGGGCTCTAATTGAATTTCACAGAGTCGTCTCGTTCTTGGAGCCGAGAGACACTTTTGTGTTGGTATCACCTCGGGGGAAATATACCTCCTGTCAGCCTTATACTCCACCAACATATTAATGTATACCAACAGTGGTTATACTTTTGTATATACTTAGCAGGGATCCCCTTTCAGCCTCGTCTGTGTTTATATATATACAGAATACTATATATACAGAATATATAAACTTTCAGGTACCCGCATGTACGGTTATCCTGATATCCGCATGTCCGGATATGCGAGTATCTGTGTGGATAATTTATCTGTAACCGATAATAACAGCGTTTTATGCGGAGATCAAAGTCGTTGTTAACTGAATTTTAAGTGAAGCGAGAAACTGTTAAGAGTGAGGCAGGGAGTGCCAAGAAGTGCCAAGAGGGGCCAGAAGGGGCCAAGAGGGGCCAAGGAGTGCCTGGGAGTGCCAAGAGGGATCAAGGAGTGCCTGGGAGTGCCAAGAGGGATCAAGGAGTGCCGGGGAGTGCCAAGAGGGGCCAAGGAGTGCCAGGTAGTACCCAGAGAGGTCAAGGAGTGCCAGGGAGTGCCAAGTGGGGTCAAGAAATGCCAAGAGGGGCCAAGGAGTGCCAAGAGGGACCAAAAAATGCCTAAGAAGTGCCCAAAAAGGTGCCAAGAGGGACAAGAAGGGGCCAAGAGGGGCCAAGGAGTGCCTGGGAGTGCCAAGAGGGATCAAGGAGTGCCGGGGAGTGCCAAGAGGGGCCAAGAAGTGCCAGGTAGTACCAAGAGAGGTCAAGGAGTGCCAGGGAGTGCCAAGTGGGGTCAAGAAATGCCAAGAGGGGCCAAGAGTGCCAAGAGGGACCAAAAAATGCCTAAGAAGTGCCCAAAAAGGTGCCAAGAGGGACAAGAAGGGGCCAAGAAGGGCCAAGGAGTGCCTGGGAGTGCCAAGAGGGATCAAGGAGTGCCGGGGAGTGCCAAGAGGAGCCAAGGAGTGCCAGGTAGTACCAAGAGAGGTCAAGGAGTGCCAGGGAGTGCCAAGTGGGGTCAAGAAATGCCAAGAGGGGCCAAGGAGTGCCAAGAGGGATCAAAAAATGCCTAAGAAGTGCCCAAAAAGGTGCCAAGAGGGACAAGAAGTGCCAAGAGGGAGCAGGAAGTGCCAAAGCCCACTCAACACACATAATATTAGCGTCAGTGAGCTTGAGATATTTGGCTGATGATAGTGTGTGATGTATTACCGTCTCTCTCTCCTTCTCTCCTTCCTTCCTCCCTCCCTTCCTTCCCTCCCTCCCTCCCTCCCTTCCTTCCTTCCCTCCCTCCCTCCCTCCCTCCTTCCTTCCTTCCCTCCCTGGCTACAAATCGATGCCATCTTCACATCAAACGCTTGATAACCCTGAGATAAGCTATCCAACAAATTTGTGAAGCCCAGAACTCGTTGTGTGATCCCAGGATCAACAGTGTCTCGTGTGATGCTAGGATCAACACAGTGTTCATCTCGTTGTGTGATCCCAGGATCAACACAGTGTTCATCTCGTTGTGTGATCCCAGGATCAACAGTGTCTCGTGTGTTGCTAGGATCAACACAGTGTTCATCTCGTTGTGTGATCCCAGGATCAACACAGTGTTCATCTCGTTGTGTGATCCCAGGATCAACACAGTGTCTCGTGTGATGCTAGGATCAACACAGTGTTCATCTCGTTGTGTGATCCCAGGATCAACACAGTGTCTCGTGTGATGCTAGGATCAACACAGTGTTCATCTCGTTGTGTGATCCCAGGATCAACACAGTGTTCATCTCGTTGTGTGATCCCAGGATCAACACAGTGTCTCGTGTGATGCTAGGATCAACACAGTTCTCATCTCGCTGTGTGATCCTTTAGAATGCAGGTATTGTACTTCACACCTCCAGGACTCAAGTCTGGCTAACCAGTTTCCCTGAATCCCTTCACTAAATATTACCCTGCTCACACTCCAACAGCTCGTCAGATCCAAAATACCATTCGTCTCCATTCACTTCTAACACACCCACACATGCTTGCTGCATGTCCAAGTCCCTTACACAAAAAAACCTTTTACCCCCTCCCTCTATCCTTTTCTAGGACGACCCATACCCCTCCTCCCCATCCACTATAGATTTATACACCCTCCACCTCAACAGCCCCTCATCAACCCTCTGACTAATACTTTTAGTAACTCCGCACCTCCTAATTTCCACACAACGAATTCTCTGTATTATATTCACACCACACATTGCCCTTAGACACGACATCACTTTCTCCACCCGCCTCCTCGCTGCAACATTTACAGCCCAAGCTTCACACCCATATAAGAGTGTTGGTTCTATTATACTCTCATACATTCCCTTCTTTGTCTCCATGGATAATGTTCTTTGTTTCCACACATACCTCAATGCACCACCCATCTTTTTTTTCTTTATCAATTCTGTTGTTAACCTCGTCCTTTATATAACCATCCGATGACAAATCTACTCCTAAATATCTGAAAACATTCACTTATTAAATACTCCCTCCCTCCAATAAGATATCCAATTTTTCTTTATTTAAATCGTTTGATACCCTCATCACCTTACTCTTATCTATGTTCACTTTCAACTTTCTAAATTTCTACCATGCCAAACTCGTCCACTAACCTTTGCGACTTTTCTTTAGAATCTCCCATAAGCACAGTATCATCAGCAAAAAGTAACTGTGTCAACTCCCATTTTGTACTTGATTCCCCATAATTTAATCCCACCCCTAAATTACTGGTAACGGTTGAAGGTCCTTGATCTGTATTCCCTGGAACGCAGGCGAGAGAGATACATGATAATATACACTTGGAAGGTCCTGGAGGGACTGGTACCAAACCTGCACACGAAAACCACTCCCCTTGAAAGCAAAAGACTCGGCAGAAGATACAACATTCCCCCGATGAAAAGCAGGGGTGCCAAGAGTACACTGAGAGACAACACAGTAAGTGTCAGGGGCCCAAGACTGTTCAACTGCCTCCCAACATACATGAGGGGAATTACCAATAGACCCCTGGTTGTCTTTAAGAAGGCACTGGACAGGCACCTAAAGTCAGTACCTGACCAACCGGGCTGTGGTTCGTACATCAGCTAGCATGCGACCAGTAGTAACAGCCTGGTTGATCAGACCCTAATCCACCATGAGGCCTGGTCTCAGACCGAGCAGCGGGGGCGTTGACCCCCGAAATCCTCTCCAGATAAACCCCTCTCCCCAACCCCCTAGCATTTACTTCTTTTACAACCCCATCTATGAACATATTAAACAACCATGGTGACACTACTCACACACACACACACACACACACACACACGCACACACACACACGCACACACACACATACATATATATATATATATATATATATATATATATATATATATATATATATATATATATATATATATATATATATATATATATATATATATATATATATATATATATACATATATACCTGGAGCGAGTTCCGGGGGTCAACGCCCCCGCGGCCTTGTCTGTGACCAGGCCTCATAGTGGATCAGGGCCTGATCAACCAGGCTGTTACTGCTGACCGCACGTAATCCGACGTACGAACCACAACCCGGCTGGTCAGGTACTGACTTTAGGTGACTGTCCAGCGCCTGCTTGAAGACAACCAGGAGTTTATTGGTAAAACAACCACGGAGAAGCAGAATGATAGCTTTAGGCCTTTCGTGTTGCAATCAACACATCATCAGGAGCTTGAAAAGTTGCAGAAAAGAGGAGTATGTGCAAGCAAAAACTATCCCAAAGGACATCTTCACTGGATTGAATCACATCTGAGATCTAATTCCGCCTACCAAGGCTCTTGCTTTCATAGGGAGTGATTTCCCTGTACTAATTTAGTACCAGCCCCTCCATAATATCCCAGGTGTAAATTATGAAGTATCTTTCTCGCCTGCCTTCCAGGGAGTACAGTTTAGGGGAGTGTTCCCGTTATTTAGCTGCTTAACTGAATTCATACGGCGAAGGAAGGTTCTCTGTGCATTCTCCATTACTGCAGTGCCACCTGCCTCGGTATTCCAGCCTAAAGAGAACAAGTGGATTATATAATATCATTACCATCTTGGCATCTCTTGTTTTCAAGGTTCTAGTTATTCACTTTCTCCACCTCTGGTTGTGGCAATAGAGTTGTTGTGATTTTTGAGAGGTTCGAGTGTGTTGTATACTTTAGAACCTCTTATACAGGGGTATATACACCGTGAGGTATATATATCTCTCAGTGTATATATGCTGAGAGTTGATTTTTAATTCCCACCTTGTAGAATTGAGACACTTATGCAGCATATGGGAATCTTTATTCAGGAAACGTTTCGCCACACAGTGGCTTCATCAGTCCAATACAAAGTAGAAAGCCGTAAGGAGAGGAGGAGTTTGAGGTAATCAGTCCCTCAGCCTGGAGTCGATGTGTTCAGTCCATCAATCTTGTAGAATGTACAGCATAGGGCCGTAGACGTGGCTTATATACTGTAGTGAGGTGAGGTGAAGCAGGCGGAGGCGGGGTCATAGTGGTACCATCCACTAGTCGAAGTAGGTCTTCGTCCAAAGGTTGAACAAGTGTTGAAGAATTCTTTGTAACAAGATCCCATGATGCTGCAGTGTCTGACAGTTGTGATGAATGGTTTGAAAAACCGACAAGTTGAAGATTGAGACACTTATGCAGCATATGGGAATCTTTATTCTTGTTACAAAGAATTCTTCAACACTTGTTCAACCTTTGGACGAAGACCTACTTCGACTAGTGGATGGAACCACTATGACCCCGCCTCCGCCTGCTTCACCTCACCTCACTACAGTATATAAGCCACGTCTACGGCCCTATGCTGTACATTCTACAAGACTGATGGACTGAACACATCGACTCCAGGCTGAGGGACTGATTACCTCAAACTCCTCCTCTCCTTACGGCTTTCTACTTTGTATTGGACTGATGAAGCCACTGTGTGGCGAAACGTTTCCTGAATAAAGATTCCCATATGTTGTATAAGTGTCTCAATTCTTCAACTTGTCGGTTTTTCAAACCATTCATCACAATTCCCACCTTATAGAATAAAATATTTTTGACTGGATAATGACCATCGTGTAGTTGATAGGCTTTAAACCTCGATAACTAAACTACCAGAACTCACTGATGTCAGAACCACTGATGTCTTAACCCACTGATGTTATAACCCACTGATGTCAGAACCACTGATGTCTTAACCCACTGATGTTATAACCCACTGATGTCAGAACCACTGATGTCTTAACCCACTTATGTTATAACCCACTGATGCAAGAACCACTGATGTCTTAACCCACTGATGTTATAACCCACTGATGTCAGAACCACTGATGTCTTAACCCACTGATGTTATAACCCACTGATGCCAGAACCACTGATGTCTTAACCCACTGATGTTATAACCCACTGATGTCAGAACCACTGATATTAGTACCCTATGATATCAGAACCCACTAATGTCAGAACCACTGATGTCAGAACCACTGACGTCAGCACCTACTGATATCAGAATTCACTGACGTCAGTACATTCCTTTTTAAATAAAAATAAAGAGAGTGACACTTACTGAGTGATTGTGACACTGCCAACTCTAACGAGGCAGTAGAACCATTAACGAGGCAGTAGAAGAGTTAACGAGGGAGTGGAGCCATTAACGGGGCAGTAGAACCATTTGCACTGTTTAAGCACCAGTGTCAGTCAAGGGAGATCAGAGAAGAGAGTGCCTGGCACCCTGGCTTCAACACGTCCGACCCACACGGTGGCTGGACTATTACTGGCACTGTCCCAGCTTGGTACTCCCCCCTTAGTCTATGTTCCTGGCACTCCTGGAGCTACTTTCTTAGTCTACTTCCTCCCTGGCACTCCTCATCTACCCCCGTCAATCTACGTTCCAGGCACTCTTGAATCTACTCCATCAATGTACGTTCCAGGTACTCTTGAATCTACTCCATCAATGTACGTTCCAGGTACTCTTGAATCTACTCCATCAATCTACGTTCCAGGTACTCTTGAATCTACTCCATAAATCTACGTTCCAGGTACTCATGAATCTACTCCATCAATCTACGTTCCAGGTACTCATGAATCTACTCCATCAATCTACGTTCCAGGTACTCTTGAATCTACTCCATCAATCTACGTTCCAGGTACTCTTGAATCTACTCCATCAATGTACGTTCCAGGTACTCTTGAATCTACTCCATCAATCTACGTTCCAGGTACTCTTGAATCTACTCCATCAATGTACGTTCCAGGTACTCTTGAATCTACTGCATCAATGTACGTTCCAGGTACTCTTGAATCTACTCCATCAATCTACGTTCCAGGTACTCTTGAATCTACTCCATCAATCTACGTTCCAGGTACTCTTGAATCTACTCCATAAATCTACGTTCCAGGTACTCATGAATCTACTCCATCAATCAACGTTCCAGGTACTCATGAATCTACTCCATCAATCTACGTTCCAGGTACTCTTGAATCTACTCCATCAATCTACGTTCCAGGTACTCATGAATCTACTCCATCAATCTACGTTCCAGGTACTCTTTAATCTACTCCATCAATGTACGTTCCAGGTACTCATGAATCTACTCCATCAATCTACGTTCCAGGTACTCTTGAATCTACTCCATCAATGTACGTTCCAGGTACTCTTGAATCTACTCCATCAATCTACGTTCCAGGTACTCTTGAATCTACTCCATCAATCTACGTTCCAGGTACTCTTGAATCTACTCCATCAATGTACGTTCCAGGTACTCTTGAATCTACTCCATCAATGTACGTTCTAGGTACTCTTGAATCTACTCCATCAATGTACGTTCTAGGTACTCTTGAATCTACTCCATCAATGTACGTTCTAGGTACTCCCGGTATTTGTGAATTTGTTCCATAAGTACCAGTGTACTGTCGAGTTGATACAGTGAGATGTAAGGTTACTGTACTGTGTTGTCCTACTCTGTTACACTGTACTGTGTTGGACTGTACTGTATTGTACTGTACTGTGTTGGACTGTACTGTGTTGGACTGTACTGTGTTGGACTGTACTGTGTTGGACTGTACTGTATTGTACTATACTGTGTTGCACTGTACTGTATTGTACTGTACTGTGTTGGACTGTACTGTGTTGGACTGTACTGTGTTGGACTGTACTGTGTTGGACTATACTGTATTGTACTGTACTGTATTGTACTGTACTGTGTTGGACTGTACTGTGTTGGACTGTACTGTGTTGCACTGTACTGTGTTGCACTTTACTGTGTTGGACTGTACTGTGTTGGACTGTACTGTGTTGGACTGTACTGTGTTGGACTGTACTGTGTTGGACTGTACTGTGTTGGACTGTACTGTGTTGCACTGTACTGTGTTGCACTGTACTGTGTTGGACTGTACTGTGTTGGACTGTACTGTATTGTACTGTACTGTGTTGGACTGTACTGTGTTGCACTGTACTGTGTTGGGCTGTACTGTGTTGGACTGTACTGCGTTGCACTGTACTGTGTTGGACTGTACTGTGTTGGACTGTACTGTATTGTACTGTACTGTGTTGCACTGTACTGTATTGTACTGTACTGTGTTGGACTGTACTGTGTTGGACTGTACTGTGTTGGACTGTACTGTGTTGGACTGTACTTTGTTGGACTGTACTGTGTTGGACTGTACTGTATTCTACTGTACTGTGTTGGACTGTACTGTGTTGGACTGTACTGTGTTGCACTGTACTGTGTTGCACTGTACTGTGTTGGACTGTACTGTGTTGGACTGTACTGTGTTGGACTGTACTGTGTTGGACTGTACTGTGTTGGACTGTACTGTATTGTACTGTACTGTGTTGCACTGTACTGTATTGTACTGTACTGTGTTGGACTGTACTGTGTTGGACTGTACTGTGTTGGACTGTACTGTGTTGGACTGTACTGTATTGTACTGTACTGTGTTGGATTGTACTGTGTTGGACTGTACTGTGTTGCACTGTACTGTGTTGGACTGTACTGTGTTGGACTGTACTGTGTTGGACTGTACTGTGTTGGGCTATACTGTGTTGGACTGTACTGTGTTGGACTGTACTGTGTTGGGCTGTACTGTGTTGGACTGTACTGTGTTGGGCTGTACTGTGTTGCACTGTACTGTGTTGGACTGTACTGTGTTGCACTGTACTGTGTTGGACTGTACTGTGTTGCACTGTACTGTGTTGGGCTGTACTGTGTTGCACTGTACTGTGTTGGACTGTACTGTGTTGGACTGTACTGTGTTGGACTGTACTGTATTGTACTGTACTGTGTTGGACTCTACTGTGTTGGGCTGTACTGTGTTGGACTGTACTGTGTTGGACTGTACTGTGTTGGACTGTACTGTGTTGGACTGTACTGTATTGTACTGTACTGTGTTGGACTGTACTGTGTTGGACTGTACTGTGTTGGGCTGTACTGTGTTGGACTGTACTGTGTTGGACTGTACTGTGTTGGACTGTACTGTGTTGGACTGTACTGTATTGTACTGTACTGTGATGGACTGTACTGTATTGTACTGTACTGTGTTGGACTGTACTGTGTTGGGCTGTACTGTGTTGGACTGTACTGTGTTGGACTGTACTGTGTTGGACTGTACTGTGTTGCACTGTACTGTGTTGGACTGTACTGTGTTGGACTGTACTGTGTTGGACTGTACTGTATTGTACTGTACTGTGTTGGACTCTACTGTGTTGGGCTGTACTGTGTTGGACTGTACTGTGTTGGACTGTACTGTGTTGGACTGTACTGTGTTGGACTGTACTGTGTTGGACTGTACTGTATTGTACTGTACTGTGTTGGACTGTACTGTGTTGGACTGTACTGTGTTGGACTGTACTGTGTTGGACTGTACTGTATTGTACTGTACGGTGTTGGACTGTACTGTGTTGGACTGTACTGTGTTGGACTGTACTGTATTGTACTGTACTGTGTTGGACTGTACTGTATTGTACTGTACTGTGTTGGACTGTACTGTGTTGGGCTGTACTGTGTTGGACTGTACTGTGTTGGACTGTACTGTGTTGGACTGTACTGTGTTGGGCTGTACTGTGTTGGACTGTACTGTGTTGGACTGTACTGTGTTGGACTGTACTGTGTTGGACTGTACTGTATTGTACTGTACTGTGTTGGACTGTACTGTGTTGGACTGTACTGTGTTGGACTGTACTGTATTGTACTGTACTGTGTTGGACTGTACTATGTTGGACTGTACTGTGTTGGACTGTACTGTGTTGGACTGTACTGTATTGTACTGTACTGTGTTGGACTGTACTGTGTTGGACTGTACTGTGTTGGACTGTACTGTGTTGGACTGTACTGTATTGTACTGTACTGTGTTGGACTGTACTGTGTTGGACTGTACTGTGTTGGACTGTACTGTGTTGGACTGTACTGTATTGTACTGTACTGTGTTGGGCTGTACTGTGTTGGACTGTACTGTGTTGGACTGTACTGTGTTGGACTGTACTGTATTGTACTGTACTGTGTTGGGCTGTACTGTGTTGGACTGTACTGTGTTGGGCTGTACTGTGTTGGACTGTACTGTGTTGGACTGTACTGTATTGTACTGTACTGTGTTGGACTGTACTGTGTTGGACTGTACTGTGTTGGGCTGTACTGTGTTGGACTGTACTGTGTTGGACTGTACTGTGTTGGACTGTACTTTGTTGGACTGTACTGTGTTGGACTGTACTGTGTTGGACTGTACTGTGTTGGGCTGTACTGTGTTGGACTGTACTGTGTTGGACTGTACTGTGTTAGGCTGTACTGTGTTGGACTGTACTGTGTTGGACTGTACTGTATTGTACTGTACTGTGTTGGACTGTACTGTGTTGCACTGTACTGTGTAGGGCTGTACTGTGTTGGGCTGTACTGTGTTGGACAGTACTGTGTTGGGCTGTACTGTGTTGGACTGTACTGTGTTGGACTGTACTGTGTTGGACTGTACTGTGTTGGACTGTACTGTGTTGGACTGTACTGTGTTGGACTGTACTGTGTTGGACTGTACTGTGTTGGACTGTACTGTGTTGGACTGTACTGTGTTGGGCTGTACTGTGTTGGACTGTACTGTGTTGGACTGTACTGTATTGTACTGTACTGTGTTGGACTGTACTGTGTTGGACTGTACTGTATTGTACTGTACTGTGTTGGACTCTACTGTGTTGGGCTGTACTGTGTTGGACTGTACTGTGTTGGACTGTACTGTGTTGGACTGTACTGTGTTGGACTGTACTGTGTTGGACTGTACTGTATTGTACTGTACTGTGTTGGACTGTACTGTGTTGGACTGTACTGTGTTGGACTGTACTGTGTTGGACTGTACTGTATTGTACTGTACTGTGTTGGACTGTACTGTGTTGGACTGTACTGTGTTGGACTGTACTGTATTGTACTGTACTGTGTTGGACTGTACTGTATTGTACTGTACTGTGTTGGACTGTACTGTGTTGGGCTGTACTGTGTTGGACTGTACTGTGTTGGACTGTACTGTGTTGGACTGTACTGTGTTGGGCTGTACTGTGTTGGACTGTACTGTGTTGGACTGTACTGTGTTGGACTGTACTGTGTTGGACTGTACTGTATTGTACTGTACTGTGTTGGACTGTACTGTGTTGGACTGTACTGTGTTGGACTGTACTGTATTGTACTGTACTGTGTTGGACTGTACTATGTTGGACTGTACTGTGTTGGACTGTACTGTGTTGGACTGTACTGTATTGTACTGTACTGTGTTGGACTGTACTGTGTTGGACTGTACTGTGTTGGACTGTACTGTGTTGGACTGTACTGTATTGTACTGTACTGTGTTGGACTGTACTGTGTTGGACTGTACTGTGTTGGACTGTACTGTGTTGGACTGTACTGTATTGTACTGTACTGTGTTGGGCTGTACTGTGTTGGACTGTACTGTGTTGGACTGTACTGTGTTGGACTGTACTGTATTGTACTGTACTGTGTTGGGCTGTACTGTGTTGGACTGTACTGTGTTGGGCTGTACTGTGTTGGACTGTACTGTGTTGGACTGTACTGTATTGTACTGTACTGTGTTGGACTGTACTGTGTTGGACTGTACTGTGTTGGGCTGTACTGTGTTGGACTGTACTGTGTTGGACTGTACTGTGTTGGACTGTACTTTGTTGGACTGTACTGTGTTGGACTGTACTGTGTTGGACTGTACTGTGTTGGGCTGTACTGTGTTGGACTGTACTGTGTTGGACTGTACTGTGTTAGGCTGTACTGTGTTGGACTGTACTGTGTTGGACTGTACTGTATTGTACTGTACTGTGTTGGACTGTACTGTGTTGCACTGTACTGTGTTGGGCTGTACTGTGTTGGGCTGTACTGTGTTGGACAGTACTGTGTTGGGCTGTACTGTGTTGGACTGTACTGTGTTGGACTGTACTGTGTTGGACTGTACTGTGTTGGACTGTACTGTGTTGGACTGTACTGTGTTGGACTGTACTGTGTTGGACTGTACTGTGTTGGACTGTACTGTGTTGGACTGTACTGTGTTGGACTGTACTGTGTTGGACTGTACTGTGTTGGGCTGTACTGTGTTGGACTGTACTGTGTTGGACTGTACTGTATTGTACTGTACTGTGTTGGACTGTACTGTGTTGGACTGTACTGTGTTGGACTGTACTGTGTTGGACTGTACTATGTTGGACTGTACTGTGTTGGACTGTACTGTGTTGGACTGTACTGTGTTGGACTGTACTGTGTTGGGCTGTACTGTGTTGGACTGTACTGTGTTGGACTGTACTGTATTGTACTGTACTGTGCTGGACTGAACTGTGTTGGACTGTACTGTGTTGGGCTGTACTGTGTTGGGCTGTACTGTGTTGGACTGTACTGTGTTGGACTGTACTGTGTTGGACTGTACTGTGTTGGACTGTACTGTGTTGGGCTGTACTGTGTTGGACTGTACTGTGTTGGGCTGTACTGTGTTGGGCTGCACTGTGTTGGACTGTACTGTGTTGGACTGTACTGTGTTGGGCTGTACTGCGTTGGACTGTACTGTGTTGGACAGTACTGTGTTGGACTGTACTGTGTTGGACTGTACTGTGATGGACTGTACTGTGTTGGACTGTACTGTGTTGGACTGTACTGTGTTGGACTGTACTGTGTTGGACTGTACTGTGTTGGACTGTACTGTGTTGGACTGTACTGTGTTGCACTGTACTGTGTTGGACTGTACTGTGTTGGGCTGTACTGTGTTGGACTGTACTGTGTTGGAATGTACTGTGTTGGACTGTACTGTGTTGGACTGTACTGTGTTGGACTGTACTGTGTTGGACTGTACTGTGTTGGACTGTACTATGTTGGATTGTACTGTATTGTACTGTACTGTGTTGGACTGTACTGTGTTCGACTGTACTGTGTTGGGCTGTACTGTGTTGGGCTGTACTGTGTTGGACTGTACTGTGTTGGACTGTACTGTGTTGGACTGTACTGTGTTGGACTGTACTGTGTTGGGCTGTACTGTGTTGGACTGTACTGTGTTGGACTGTACTGTGTTGGACTGTACTGTGTTGGACTGTATTGTGTTGGACTGTACTGTGTTGGAGTGTACTGTGTTGCACTGTACTGTGTTGGACTGTACTGTGTTGGGCTGTACTGTGTTGGACTGTACTGTGTTGGACTGTCCTGTGTTGGACTGTACTGTGTTGGACTGTACTGTGTTGGACTGTACTGTGTTGGACTGTACTGTGTTGGACTGTACTGTGTTGGACTGTACTATGTTGGACTGTACTGTATTGTACTGTACTGTGTTGGACTGTACTGTACTGTGTTGTACTGTGTTGCACTGTACTGTGACTGTACTGTACTGTGTTGGACTGTACTGTGTTGGACTGTACTGTGTTGGACTGTACTGTGTACTGTACTGTGTTGGACTGTACTGTACTGTGTTGGACTGTACTGTGTTGGACTGTACTGTGTTGGGCTGTACTGTGTTGGGCTGTACTGTGTTGGACTGTACTGTGTTGGACTGTACTGTGTTGGACTGTACTGTGTTGGACTGTACTATGTTGGGCTGTACTGTGTTGGACTGTACTGTGTTGGACTGTACTGTGTTGGACTGTACTGTGTTGGGCTGTACTGTGTTGGACTGTACTGTGTTGCACTGTACTGTGTTGGACTGTACTGTGTTGGGCTGTACTGTGTTGGACTGTACTGTGTTGGACTGTACTGTGTTGGACTGTACTGTGTTGGATTGTACTGTGTTGGACTGTACTGTGTTGGACTGTACTGTGTTGGACTGTACTGTGTTGGACTGTACTATGTTGGACTGTACTGTATTGTACTGTACTGTGTTGGACTGTAATGTGTTGGACTGTACTGTGTTGGACTGTACTATGTTGGACTGTACTGTGTTGGGCTGTACTGTGTTGGACTGTACTGTGTTGGGCTGTACAGTGTTGGACTGTACTGTGTTGGGCTGTACTGTGTTGGACTGTACTGTGTTGGACTGTACTGTGTTGGACTGTACTGTGTTGGACTGTACTGTGTTGGACTGTACTGTGTTGGACTGTACTGTATTGTACTGTACTGTGTTGGACTGTACTGTTTTGGGCTGTACTGTGTTGGACTGTACTGTGTTGGACTGTACTGTGTTGGACTGTACTGTGTTGGACTGTACTGTGTTGGACTGTACTGTGTTGGACTGTACTGTGTTGGACTGTACTGTGTTGGACTGTACTGTGTTGGACTGTACTGTGTTGGGCTGTACTGTGTTGGACTGTACTGTGTTGGGCTGTACTGTGTTGGACTGTACTGTGTTGGGCTGTACTGTGTTGGACTGTACTGTGTTGGACTGTACTGTGTTGGACTGTACTGTGTTGGGCTGTACTGTGTTGGACTGTACTGTGTTGGGCTGTACTGTGTTGGACTGTACTGTGTTGGACTGTACTGTGTTGGACTGTACTGTGTTGGGCTGTACTGTGTTGGGCTGTACTGTGTTGGGCTGTACTGTGTTGGACTGTACTGTGTTGGGCTGTACTGTGTTGGACTGTACTGTGTTGGGCTGTACTGTGTTGCACTGTACTGTGTTGCACTGTACTGTGTTGGGCTGTACTGTGTTGGGCTGTACTGTGTTGGACTGTACTGTGTTGGACTGTACTGTGTTGGACTGTACTGTGTTGGACTGTACTGTGTTGGACTGTACTGTGTTGGACTGTACTGTGTTGGACTGTACTGTGTTGGACTGTACTGTGTTGGACTGTACTGTGTTGGACTGTACTGTGTTGCACTGTACTGTGTTGCACTGTACTGTGTTGCACTGTACTGTGTTGGACTGTACTGTGTTGGACTGTACTGTGTTGGACTGTACTGTGTTGGACTGTACTGTGTTGCACTGTACTGTGTTGGAATGTACTGTGTTGGACTGTACTGTGTTGTACTGTACTGTGTTGGACTGTACTGTGTTGGGCTGTACTTTGTTGGACTGTACTGTGTTGGACTGTACTGTGTTGGACTGTACTGTATTGGACTGTACTGTGTTGGACTGTACTGTGTTGGACTGTACTGTGTTGGGCTGTACTGTGTTGGACTGTACTGTGTTGGACTGTACTGTGTTGGACTGTACTGTGTTGGGCTGTACTGTGTTGCACTGTACTGTGTTGGACTGTACTGTGTTGGACTGTACTATGTTGGACTGTACTGTGTTGGACTGTACTGTGTTGGACTGTACTGTGTTGGACTGTACTGTGTTGGACTGTACTGTGTTGGACTGTACTGTGTCGCACTGTACTGTGTTGGACTGTACTGTGTTGCACTGTACTGTGTTGGACTGTACTGTGTTGGACTGTACTGTGTTGTACTGTACTGTGTTGGACTGTACTGTGTTGGGCTGTACTGTGTTGGACTGTACTGTGTTGGACTGTACTGTGTTGGACTGTACTGTATTGGACTGTACTGTGTTGGACTGTACTGTGTTGGACTGTGCTGTGTTGGGCTGTACTGTGTTGGACTGTACTGTGTTGGACTGTACTGTGTTGGACTGTACTGTGTTGGGCTGTACTGTGTTGCACTGTACTGTGTTGGACTGTACTGTGTTGGACTGTACTATGTTGGACTGTACTGTGTTGGACTGTACTGTGTTGGACTGTACTGTGTTGGACTGTACTGTGTTGCACTGTACTGTGTTGGACTGTACTGTGTTGGGCTGTACTGTGTTTAACTGTACTGTGTTGCACTGTACTGTGTTGGACTGTACTGTGTTGGACTGTACTGTGTTGGGCTATGCTGTGTTGCACTGTACTGTGTTGCACTGTACTGTGTTGGGCTGTACTGTGTTGGACTGTACTGTGTTGCACTGTACTGTGTTGGGCTGTACTGTGTTCTACTGTACTGTGTTGCACTGTACTGTGTTGGACTGTACTGTGTTGTACTGTACTGTGTTGGACTGTACTGTGTTGGACTGTACTGTGTTGTAATGTACTGTGTTGCACTGTACTGTGTTGGACTGTACTGTGTTGCACTGTACTGTGTTGCACTGTACTGTGTTGGGCTGTGCTGTATTGTACTGTACTGTGTTGGACTGTACTGTGTTGGACTGTACTGTGTTGGACTGTACTGTGTTGGGCTGTACTGTATTGTACTGTTCTGTGTTGGACTGTACTGTGTTGGACTGTACTGTGTTGGACTGTACTGTGTTGGACTGTACTGTGATTGGGCTGTACTGTGTTGGACTGTACTGTGTTGGACTGTACTGTGTTGGACTGTACTGTGTTGGACTGTACTGTGTTGGACTGTACTGTGTTGGGCTGTACTGTGTTGGACTGTACTGTGTTGGACTGTACTGTGTTGGACTGTACTGTGTTAGACTGTACTATGTTGGACTGTACTGTGTTGGACTGTACTGTGTTGGACTGTACTGTGTTGGACTGTACTGTGTTGCACTGTACTGTGTTGCACTGTACTGTGTTGGGCTGTACTGTATTGTGCTGTACTGTGTTGGACTGTACTGTGTTGGACTGTACTGTGTTGGACTGTACTGTGTTGGACTGTACTGTGTTGGGCTGTACTGTGTTGGACTGTACTGTGTTGGGCTGTACTGTGTTGGACTGTACTGTGTTGGGCTGTACAGTGTTGGACTGTACTGTGTTGGGCTGTACTGTGTTGGACTGTACTGTGTTGGACTGTACTGTGTTGGACTGTACTGTGTTGGACTGTACTGTGTTGGACTGTACTGTGTTGGACTGTACTGTGTTGTACTGTACTGTGTTGGACTGTACTGTGTTGGGCTGTACTGTGTTGGACTGTACTGTGTTGGACTGTACTGTGTTGGACTGTACTGTGTTGGACTGTACTGTGTTGGACTGTACTGTGTTGGACTGTACTGTGTTGGACTGTACTGTGTTGGACTGTACTGTGTTGGACTGTACTGTGTTGGGCTGTACTGTGTTGGACTGTACTGTGTTGGGCTGTACTGTGTTGACTGTACTGTACTGTGTTGCACTGTACTGTGTTGGACTGTACTGTGTTGGACTGTACTGTGTTGGACTGTACTGTGTTGGACTGTACTGTGTTGGACTGTACTGTGTTGGACTGTACTGTGTTGGACTGTACTGTGTTGGACTGTACTGTGTTGGACTGTACTGTGTTGGACTGTACTGTGTTGGACTGTACTGTGTTGGACTGTACTGTGTTGGACTGTACTGTGTTGGACTGTACTGTGTTGGGCTGTACTGTGTTGGACTGTACTGTGTTGGGCTGTACTGTGTTGGACTGTACTGTGTTGGGCTGTACTGTGTTGGACTGTACTGTGTTGGACTGTACTGTGTTGGACTGTACTGTGTTTTACTGTGTTGGACTGTACTGTGTTGGACTGTACTGTGTTGGGCTGTACTGTGTTGGACTGTACTGTGTTGGACTGTACTGTGTTGGACTGTACTGTGTTGGACTGTACTGTGTTGGACTGTACTGTGTTGGACTGTACTGTGTTGGACTGTACTGTGTTGGACTGTACTGTGTTGGACTGTACTGTGTTGGACTGTACTGTGTAGTTCTGTACTGTGTTGCACTGTACTGTGTTGCACTGTACTGTGTTGGGCTGTACTGTGTTGGGCTGTACTGTGTTGGACTGTACTGTGTTGGACTGTACTGTGTTGGACTGTACTGTGTTGGACTGTACTGTGTTGGACTGTACTGTGTTGGACTGTACTGTGTTGGACTGTACTGTGTTGGACTGTACTGTGTTGGACTGTACTGTGTTGGACTGTACTGTGTTGGACTGTACTGTGTTGCACTGTACTGTGTTGGACTGTACTGTGTTGCACTGTACTGTGTTGGACTGTACTGTGTTGGACTGTACTGTGTTGTACTGTACTGTGTTGGACTGTACTGTGTTGGGCTGTACTGTGTTGGACTGTACTGTGTTGGACTGTACTGTGTTGGACTGTACTGTATTGGACTGTACTGTGTTGGACTGTACTGTGTTGGACTGTGCTGTGTTGGGCTGTACTGTGTTGGACTGTACTGTGTTGGACTGTACTGTGTTGGACTGTACTGTGTTGGGCTGTACTGTGTTGCACTGTACTGTGTTGGACTGTACTGTGTTGGACTGTACTATGTTGGACTGTACTGTGTTGGACTGTACTGTGTTGGACTGTACTGTGTTGGACTGTACTGTGTTGCACTGTACTGTGTTGGACTGTACTGTGTTGGGCTGTACTGTGTTTAACTGTACTGTGTTGCACTGTACTGTGTTGGACTGTACTGTGTTGGACTGTACTGTGTTGGGCTATGCTGTGTTGCACTGTACTGTGTTGCACTGTACTGTGTTGGGCTGTACTGTGTTGGACTGTACTGTGTTGCACTGTACTGTGTTGGGCTGTACTGTGTTCTACTGTACTGTGTTGCACTGTACTGTGTTGGACTGTACTGTGTTGTACTGTACTGTGTTGGACTGTACTGTGTTGGACTGTACTGTGTTGTAATGTACTGTGTTGCACTGTACTGTGTTGGACTGTACTGTGTTGCACTGTACTGTGTTGCACTGTACTGTGTTGGGCTGTGCTGTATTGTACTGTACTGTGTTGGACTGTACTGTGTTGGACTGTACTGTGTTGGACTGTACTGTGTTGGGCTGTACTGTATTGTACTGTTCTGTGTTGGACTGTACTGTGTTGGACTGTACTGTGTTGGACTGTACTGTGTTGGACTGTACTGTGATTGGGCTGTACTGTGTTGGACTGTACTGTGTTGGACTGTACTGTGTTGGACTGTACTGTGTTGGACTGTACTGTGTTGGACTGTACTGTGTTGGGCTGTACTGTGTTGGACTGTACTGTGTTGGACTGTACTGTGTTGGACTGTACTGTGTTAGACTGTACTATGTTGGACTGTACTGTGTTGGACTGTACTGTGTTGGACTGTACTGTGTTGGACTGTACTGTGTTGCACTGTACTGTGTTGCACTGTACTGTGTTGGGCTGTACTGTATTGTGCTGTACTGTGTTGGACTGTACTGTGTTGGACTGTACTGTGTTGGACTGTACTGTGTTGGACTGTACTGTGTTGGGCTGTACTGTGTTGGACTGTACTGTGTTTAACTGTTCTGTGTTGGACTGTACTGTGTTGGACTGTACTGTGTTGGACTGTACTGTGTTGGACTGTACTGTGTTGGACTGTACTCTGTTGGACTGTACTGTGTTGCACTGTACTGTGTTGGGCTGTACTGTGTTGCACTGTACTGTGTTGGGCTGTAATGTGTTGGACTGTACTGTGTTGGACTGTACTGTGTTGGACTGTACTGTGTTGGACTGTACTGTGTTGGACTGTACTGTGTTGGACTGTACTGTGTTGGGCTGTACTGTGTTGGACTGTACTGTGTTGGGCTGTACTGTGTTTGACTGTACTGTGTTGCACTGTACTGTGTTGGGCTGTACTGTGTTGGACTGTACTGTGTTGGGCTGTACTGTGTTGGGCTGTACTGTGTTGGACTGTACTGTGTTGGGCTGTACTGTGTTGGACTGTACTGTGTTGGGCTGTACTGTGTTGGACTGTACTGTATTGGGCTGTACTGTGTTGGACTGTACTGTGTTGCACTGTACTGTATTGGGCTGTACTGTGTTGAACTGTACTGTGTTGGACTGTACTGTGTTGGGCTGTACTGTGTTGGACTGTACTGTGTTGGGCTGTACTGTGTTGCACTGTACTGTGTTGGGCTGTACTGTGTTGGACTGTACTGTGTTGGGCTGTATTGTGTTGGACTGTACTGTGATGGGCTATACTGTGTTGGACTGTACTGTGTTGGACTGTACTGTGTTGGACTGTACTGTGTTGGGCTGTACTGTGTTGGACTGTACTGTGTTGGACTGTACTGTGTTGGACTGTACTGTGTTGGGCTGTACTGTGTTGGACTGTACTGTGTTGGGCTGTACTGTGTTGGACTGTACTGTATTGTACTGTAGTGTGTTGGACTGTACTGTGTTGGACTGTACTGTGTTGGGCTGTACTGTGTTGGACTGTACTGTGTTGGACTGTACTGTGTTGGACTGTACTGTGTTGGGCTGTACTGTGTTGGACTGTACTGTGTTGGGCTGTACTGTGTTGGACTGTACTGTGTTGGACTGTACTGTATTGTACTGTACTGTGTTGGACTGTACTGTGTTGGGCTGTACTGTGTTGGACTGTACTGTGTTGGGCTGTACTGTGTTGGACTGTACTGTGTTGGGCTGTACTGTGTTGGACTGTACTGTGTTGGGCTGTACTGTGTTGGGCTGTACTGTGTTGGGCTGTACTGTGTTGGACTGTACTGTGTTGGGCTGTACTGTGTTGGACTGTACTGTGTTGAGCTGTACTGTGTTGAGCTGTACTGTGTTGGACTGTACTGTGTTGGGCTGTACTGTGTTGGACTGTACTGTGTTGGGCTGTACTGTGTTGGGCTGTACTGTGTTGGACTGTACTGTGTTGGGCTGTACTGTGTTGGACTGTACTGTGTTGGGCTGTACTGTGTTGGGCTGTACTGTGTTGGACTGTACTGTGTTGGGCTGTACTGTGTTGGACTGTACTGTGTTGGGCTGTACTGTGTTGGGCTGTACTGTGTTGGGCTGTACTGTGTTGGACTGTACTGTGTTGGGCTGTACTGTGTTGGACTGTACTGTGTTGGGCTGTACTGTGTTGGACTGTACTGTGTTGGACTGTACTGTGTTGAGCTGTACTGTGTTGAGCTGTACTGTGTTGGACTGTACTGTGTTGGGCTGTACTGTGTTGGACTGTACTGTGTTGGGCTGTACTGTGTTGGGCTGTACTGTGTTGGACTGTACTGTGTTGGGCTGTACTGTGTTGGACTGTACTGTGTTGGGCTGTACTGTGTTGGACTGTACTGTGTTGCACTGTACTGTGTTGGGCTGTACTGTGTTGCACTGTACTGTGTTGGACTGTACTGTGTTGGGCTGTACTGTGTTGGGCTGTACTGTGTTGGACTGTACTGTGTTGGACTGTACTGTGTTGCACTGTACTGTGTTGCACTGTACTGTGTTGCACTGTACTGTGTTGGGCTGTACTGTGTTGCACTGTACTGTGTTGGGCTGTACTGTGTTGGGCTGTACTGTGTTGGACTGTACTGTGTTGGACTGTACTGTGTTGGGCTGTACTGTTTTGCACTGTACTGTGTTGGGCTGTACTGTGTTGGGCTGTACTGTGTTGGACTGTACTGTGTTGGACTGTACTGTGTTGGACTGTACTGTGTTGCACTGTACTGTGTTGGGCTGTACTGTGTTGGGCTGTACTGTGTTGGACTGTACTGTGTTGGACTGTACTGTGTTGGGCTGTACTGTGTTGCACTGTACTGTGTTGGGCTGTACTGTGTTGCACTGTACTGTGTTGGACTGTACTGTGTTGGACTGTAATGTGTTGCACTGTACTGTGTTGGGCTGTACTGTGTTGCACTGTACTGTGTTGGGCTGTACTGTGTTGCACTGTACTGTGTTGCACTGTACTGTGTTGGGCTGTACTGTGTTGGGCTGTACTGTGTTGGACTGTACTGTGTTGGACTGTACTGTGTTGGACTGTACTGTGTTGGGCTGTACTGTGTTGGGCTGTACTGTGTTGGACTGTACTGTGTTGGACTGTACTGTGTTGGACTGTACTGTGTTGGACTGTACTGTGTTGGGCTGTACTGTATTGTACTGTTCTGTGTTGGACTGTACTGTGTTGGACTGTACTGTGTTGGACTGTACTGTGTTGGACTGTACTGTGATTGGGCTGTACTGTGTTGGACTGTACTGTGTTGGACTGTACTGTGTTGGACTGTACTGTGTTGGACTGTACTGTGTTGGACTGTACTGTGTTGGGCTGTACTGTGTTGGACTGTACTGTGTTGGACTGTACTGTGTTGGACTGTACTGTGTTAGACTGTACTATGTTGGACTGTACTGTGTTGGACTGTACTGTGTTGGACTGTACTGTGTTGGACTGTACTGTGTTGCCTCTCTCTCTCTCTCTCTCTCTCTCTCTCTCTCTCTCTCTCTCTCTCTCTCTCTCTCTCTCTCTTCTCTCTCTCAAGAAAGAACAGAGAGGAAAAATTTAATAAAATAACTGAAAGTAATTGTGCCGCCTTCAGAGAGATTCTCATTAAGTAATGTTTTCAAACAATGTTTGTAACCACACACACACACACACACACACACACACACACACACACACACACACACACATGGGGATGGGTAGACTACACCTTCTTGGACTGTAAGAAAGCTTTTGACTCAGTACCACAGAAGAGACTGGTTGAAAAGTTAGAGGAGCAGGCAGGAATAACATGGAAATTACTGCAGTGGATCAAGGAATACCTGACATTAAGGAAACAATGTATGTTGGTACATAATGAGGTGTCAGAATGGGGGGTGCATGTGTCGACTGGGGTTCCACAGGGGCCGGTCTTAGGTCCGCTGCTGTTTCTTGTGTATGTGAGTGACATGACGGGAGGGATAGAGTCAGAGGTGTCCCTGTTTGCAGACGATGTGAAGCTAATGAGAATACAAGCGGACGAGGATCAGGTAAGCTTGCGAGGGGATCTGGACAGGCTGTAAGCCTGGTTCGACAATTGGCTCCTGGAGTTTAACCCCAGCAAGAACAAAGTTATGAAGCTTGGAGGACAAATGAGACAGCAGACGTACAACCTAAGAGGTCAGAGGCTGCAAAACTCACTCAGGGAAAAGGATCGTGGAGTGGGCATCATACCAAGCACATCTCCTGAGGTGCACATCAACCAAATAACTGCTGCAGCATATATTGCAGTATGCAGCAGCAGTATCGAACCCATACCTAGTCGAACACGTCAAAAAAATTATATAAAGTTCAAAGGTTTGCAACAAGATTGGTCCCAGAACTTAGGGATTTGTCTTGTGAGAAGAGGCTAAGGGAACTCAACCTGACAACACTGGAGGTCACGAGGGATAGAAGGGACATGACAACAACGTATAAAATACTGAGAGGAATCGACAAGGTGGATAGGGACAAAATGTTTCAGAGACGTGACACATCAACAATGTGTCACAACAGGAAGTTGAAAACTCAGATGAGTCACAGGGATGTTAGGAAGTATTTCTTCAGCCACAGAGTTGTTAAGAAGTAAGAACAATCTGAAGAGTGATGTAGTGGAGGCAGGATCCATACACAGCTTTAAGAAGAGGTTTGATAAAGCTCATGGAGCAGGGAGAGAGTGAACCTAGTGCCTGATAGTGTCTGACAGTGCCTAAAAATGCTTGACAGTACCTGACAGTGCCTCAGAGTGTCTAATAGTGCCTGACAGTGCTTGATAGTGCCTGACAATGCCTGACAGTGTCTGACAGTGCCTAAAAATGCTTGACAGTACCTGACAGTGCCTCAGAGTGTCTAATAGTGCCTGACAGTGCTTGATAGTGCCTGACAATGCCTGACAGTGTCTGACAGTGCCTAAAAATGCTTGACAGTACCTGACAGTGCCTCAGAGTGTCTAATAGTGCCTGACAGTGCTTGATAGTGCCTGACAATGCCTGACAGTGTCTGACAGTGCCTAAAAATGCTTGGCAATGCTTAACATTGCCTCAGATTGTCTGATAATGCCTGATAGTGCCTCGGAGTGTCTGATAGTGTCTGACAGTGCCTCAGAGTGTCTGATAATGCCTGATAGTGCCTCGGAGTGTCTGATAGTGTCTGACAGTGCCTCAGAGTGTCTGATAATGCCTGACAGTGCCTCAGAGTGTCTGATAATGCCTGATAGTGCCTCGGAGTGTCTGATAGTGTCTGACAGTGCCTCAGAGTGTCTGATAGTGCCTGACAGTGCCTCAGAGTGTCTGATAATGCCTGATAGTGCCTCGGAGTGTCTGATAATGCCTGATAGTGCCTCGGAGTGTCTGATAGTGCCTGACAGTGCCTCAGAGTGTCTGATAATGCCTGATAGTGCCTCGGAGTGTCTGATAGTGTCTGACAGTGCCTCAGAGTGTCTGATAGTGCCCAACAGTGCCTGATAGTGCCTCTCCACCTGAGGTGAGATAAGAACAGCTATAAGATCACTGGCAAACAAAAGTCTTGACAGGGTAAACAGATTTTGTTTTCTACGTAAACAAAAATATTCTCCCGTCTCCCCACACCTGGGGAGATGTTCTCCCCACACCTGGGGAGATGTTCTCCCCACACCTGGGGAGATGTTCTCCCCACACCTGGGGAGATGTTCTCCCCACACCTGGGGAGATGTTCTCCCCACACCTGGGGAGATGTTCTCCCCACACCTGGGGAGATGTTCTCCCCACACCTGGGGAGATGGGGAGATGTTCTCCCCACACCTGGGGAGATGTCTCCCCACACCTCCCCACACCTGGGGAGATGTTCTTCCTACACCTGGGGAGATGTTCTCCCCACACCTGGGGAGATGTTCTCCCCCCCTGGGGAGATGTTCTCCCCACACCTGGGGAGATGTTCTCCCCACACCTGGGGAGATGTTCTCCCCACACCTGGGGAGATGTTCTCCCCACACCTGGGGAGATGTTCTCCCCACACCTGGGGAGATGTTCTCCCCACACCTGGGGAGATGTTCTTCCTACACCTGGGGAGATGTTCTCCCCACACCTGTTCTCCCACACCTGGGGAGATGTTCTCCCCACACCTGGGGAGATGTTCTCCCCACACCTGGGGAGATGTTCTCCCCACACCTGGGGAGATGTTCTCCCCACACCTGGGGAGATGTTCTCCCCACACCTGGGGAGATGTTCTCCCCACACCTGGGGAGATGTTCTCCCCACACCTGGGGAGATGTTCTCCCCACACCTGGGGAGATGTTCTCCCCACACCTGGGGAGATGTTCTCCCCACACCTGGGGAGATGTTCTCCCCACACCTGGGGAGATGTTCTCCCCACACCTGGGGAGATGTTCTCCCCACACCTGGGGAGATGTTCTCCCCACACCTGGGGAGATGTTCTCCCCACACCTGGGGAGATGTTCTCCCCACACCTGGGGAGATGTTCTCCCCACACCTGGGGAGATGTTCTTCCTACACCTGGGGAGATGTTCTCCCCACACCTGGGGAGATGTTCTCCCCACACCTGGGGAGATGTTCTCCCCACACCTGGGGAGATGTTCTCCCCACACCTGGGGAGATGTTCTCCCCACACCTGGGGAGATGTTCTCCCCACACCTGGGGAGATGTTCTCCCCACACCTGGGGAGATGTTCTCCCCACACCTGGGGAGATGTTCTCCCCACACCTGGGAAGATGTTCTCCCCACACCTGGGGAGATGTTCTCCCCACACCTGGGGAGATGTTCTCCCCACACCTGGGGAGATGTTCTCCCCACACCTGGGAAGATGTTCTCCCCACACCTGGGGAGATGTTCTCCCCACACCTGGGGAGATGTTCTCCCCACACCTGGGGAGATGTTCTCCCCACACCTGGGGAGATGTTCTCCCCACACCTGGGAAGATGTTCTCCCCACACCTGGGGAGATGTTCTCCCCACACCTGGGGAGATGTTCTCCCCACACCTGGGAAGATGTTCTCCCCACACCTGGGGAGATGTTCTCCCCACACCTGGAAGATGTTCTCCCCACACCTGGGAAGATGTTCTCCCCACACCTGGGGAGATGTTCTCCCCACACCTGGGGAGATGTTCTCCCCACACCTGGGAAGATGTTCTCCCCACACCTGGGGAGATGTTCTCCCCACACCTGGGGAGATGTTCTCCCCACACCTGGGGAGATGTTCTCCCCACACCTGGGGAGCTGTTCTCCCCACACCTGGGAAGAGGTTCTCCCCACACCTGGGAAGATGTTCTCCCCACACCTGGGGAGATGTTCTCCCCACACCTGGGGAGATGTTCTCCCCACACCTGGGGAGATGTTCTCCCCACACCTGGGAAGATGTTCTCCCCACACCTGGGAAGATGTTCTCCCCACACCTGGGGAGATGTTGTCCCCACACCTGGGAAGATGTTCTCCCCACACCTGGGGAGATGTTCTCCCCACACCTGGGAAGATGTTCTCCCCACACCTGGGAAGATGTTCTCCCCACACCTGGGGAGATGTTCTCCCCACACCTGGGGAGATGTTCTCCCCACACCTGGGAAGATGTTCTCCCCACACCTGGGAAGATGTTCTCCCCACACCTGGGGAGATGTTCTCCCCACACCTGGGGAGATGTTCTCCCCACACCTGGGGAGATGTTCTCCCCACACCTGGGAAGATGTTCTCCCCACACCTGGGAAGATGTTCTCCCCACACCTGGGGAGATGTTCTCCCCACACCTGGGGAGATGTTCTCCCCACACCTGGGAAGATGTTCTCCCCACACCTGGGGAGATGTTCTCCCCACACCTGGGGAGATGTTCTCCCCACACCTGGGGAGATGTCTCTCCCCACACCTGGGGAGATGTTCTCCCCCCCACACCTGGGGAGATGTTCTCCCCACACCTGGGGAGATGTTCTCCCCACACCTGGGAAGATGTTCTCCCCACACCTGGGGAGATGTTCTCCCCACACCTGGGGAGATGTTCTCCCCACACCTGGGACGATGTTCTCCCCACACCTGGGGAGATGTTCTCCCCACACCTGGGGAGATGTTCTCCCCACACCTGGGGAGATGTTCTCCCCACACCTGGGAAGATATTCTCCCCACACCTGGGGAGATGTTCTCCCCACACCTGAGAAGATGTTCTCCCCACACCTGGGGAGATGTTCTCCCCACACCTGGGGAGATGTTCTCCCCACACCTGGGAAGATGTTCTCCCCACACCTGGGAAGATGTTCTCCCCACTCCTGGGGAGATGTTCTCCCCAGTTTCTCTCTTTCTCTCTCCACTCTTCCTCACTCTAAGAGAGTTATTTCTCAAAGGATTGAGTGAAGCGCATCGTAAGACAAGATAATGAGGGGAGAGAGAGAGAGAGAGAGAGAGAGAGAGAGAGAGAGAGAGAGAGAGAGAGAGAGAGAGAGAGAGAGAGAGAGAGAGAGAGAGAGAGAGAGAGAGAGAGAGAGAGAGAGACCAATAAATTATCACGGCAACAAAGGGTAATCCATTACACCACGTGACACAATCACAACCTCTTATCCAGGGTACACAACACACAACAGAGTGCAAACTGCATATCACCACTCGTAAAGCGCCAAGCCAGTCCAAGCTTAATATCTCTGACGTCATTAAACTAAGACAGGTTAGGCCAGGACCGACCCCCAAATATGAGACCCACGCAGAGCAAGGATTCCTCTGTAAAAACTTGCATTTGTGGTCACAGTGGTGTCCTATGCTAACTTTCCTATGGTGTAGAAATATACCTAGGTGGATGAATCTTATTGTAGCCAGCTGATCCAGTGGCTAGCTGGTTCAGTGGCTAGCTGGCCCAGTGGCTAGCTGGTTCAGTGGCTTGTTGGTCCAGTGGCTAGCTGGTCCAGTGGCTAGCTGGCCCAGTGGATAGCTGGTTCAGTGGCTTGTTGGTCCAGTGGCTAGCTGGTCCAGTGGCTAGCTGGTCCAGTGGCTTGTTGGTCCAGTGGCTAGCTAGTCCAGTGGCTAGCTGGTCCAGTGGCTAGCTGGTCCAGTGGCTTGTTGGTCCAGTGGCTAGCTGGTCCAGTGGCTAGCTGGTCCAGTGCCTACCTGGTCCAGTGCCTACCTGGTCCAGTGACTTGTTGGTCCAGTGGCTAGCTGGTCCAGTGGCTAGCTGGTCCAGTGGCTAGCTGGTCCAGTGGCTAGCTGGTCCAGTGGCTAGCTGGTCCAGTGGCTACCTGGTCCAGTGGCTCGCTGGTCCAGTGGCTTGTTGGTCCAGTGGCTAGCTGGTCCAGGGGCTAGCTGGTCCAGTGGCTAGCTGGTCCAGTGGCTTGCTGGTCCAGTGGCTAGCTGGTCCAGTGGCTAGCTGGTTCAGTGGCTAGCTGGTCCGGTGGCTAGCTGGTCCAGTGGCTAGCTGGTCCAATGGCTAGCTGGTCCAGTGGCTTGTTGGTCCAGTGGCTAGCTGGTCCAGTGGCTAGCTGGTCCAGTGGCTAGCTGGTCCAGTGGCTAGCTGGTCCAGTGACTTGCTGGTCCAGTGGCTACCTGGTCCAGTGGCTCGCTGGTCCAGTGGCTTGTTGGTCCAGTGGCTAGCTGGTCCAGGGGCTAGCTGGTCCAGTGGCTAGCTGGTCCAGTGGCTAGCTGGTTCAGTGGCTAGCTGGTCCAGTGGCTAGCTGGTTCAGTGGCTAGCTGGTCCAGTGGCTAGCTGGTCCAGTGGCTAGCTGGTCCAGTGGCTAGCTGGTCCAGTGGCTAGCTGGTTCAGTGGCTAGCTGGTTCAGTGGCTAGCTGGTCCGGTGGCTAGCTGGTTCAGTGGCTAGCTGGTCCAGTGGCTAGCTGGCCCAGTTTATAGCTGGCCCAGTGGCTAGTTGACCCAGTGGCTAGCTTGCCCAGTGGCTAACTGGTCCAGTGGCTAGCTGGACCAGTGGCTAGCTGGACCAGTGGCTAGCTGGTCCAGTGGCTAGCGCATCGGTCTGGAGTTTTATGACTCTCTGACCGCAGGTTCTAACCCCGCCCGTGGTATGGTTTGGTTGAAAGTTAGATTGTTAATCGTCTATTGATATCTTGTGTGGTGAAACAACAGAAATTCTGGCGTGTCCTTTAATCTGGATGATCTTATCTGTTATCTTAATCACACACACACACACACACACACACACATACACACACATACATAGTTTTAAGAAGAGGTATGACAAAGCTCAGGAAGCAGAGAGAGAGAGGATCCAGTAGCGATCAGTGAAGAGGCGGGGCCAGGAGCTGAGTCTCGACCCCTGCAACCACAATTAGGTGAGTACAATTAGGTGAGTACACACACACACACACACACATACCTAGCCAAGCACGTAAAGAAACTAGAGAAAGTGCAAAGGTTGCAACAAGACTAGTCCCGGAGCTAAGAGGTATGTCCTACGAGGAGAGGTTAAGGGAAATCAACCTGACGACACTGGAGGACAGGAGAGATAGGAGGGACATGATAACGACATACAAAATACTGAGAGGAATTGACAAGGTGGACAAAGACAGGATGTTCCAGAGATTGGACACAGTAACAAGGGGACACAGTTGGAAGTTGAAGACACAGATGAATCACAGGGATGTTAGGAAGTATTTCTTCAGCCACAGAGTAGTCAGTAAGTGGAATAGTTTGGGAAGCGATGTAGTGGAGGCAGGATCCATACATAGCTTTAAGCAGAGGTATGATAAAGCTCACGGCTCAGGGAGAGTGACCTAGTAGCGATCAGTGAAGAGGCGGGGCCAGGAGCTCGGACTCGACCCTCGCAACCTCAACTAGGTGAGTACAACTAGGTGAGTACACAACATCTCCCCGTGGGCCCTTAGAGAAGGAGCAGAGGCGCTGTGCATGCCACTAACCACAATCTTCAATAAATCTCTTGAAACTGGGCAACTACCTGAGGTATGGAAGACGGCAAATGTAGTCCCCATTTTTAAGAAAGGAGACAGAAACGAGGCACTAAACTACAGACCAGTGTCTCTGACGTGTATAGTATGCAAAGTCATTGAGAAGATTATCAGGAGGAGAGTGGTGGAGCACCTGGAACGGACCAAGATTATAAACGACAACCAGCACGGATTCATGGAAGGGAAATCCTGTGTCACAAACCTTCTGGAGTTTTATGACAAGGTAACAGTAGTAAGACACGAGAGAGAGGGGTGGGTTGATTGCATATTCCTGGACTGCAGGAAGGCCTTCGACACAGTTCCTCACAAGAGATTAGTGCAGAAACTTGAGGATCAGGCGCGTATAACAGGAAGGGCACTGCAATGTATCAGAGAATACCTGACAGGGAGGCAACAACGGGTCATGGTACGTGATGAGGTATCACAATGGGCGTCTGTGACGAGCGGGGTCCCACAGGGGTCAATCCTAGGACCAGTGCTATTCTTGATATATGTGAATGACATGATGGAAGGGATAGACTCTGAAGTGTCCCTGTTCGCAGATGATGTGAAGTTAATGAGAAGGATTAAATCGGATGAGGATCAGGCAGAACTACAAAGAGACCTGGACAGGCTGGACACATGGTCCAGCAACTGGCTTCTCGAATTCAACCCCGCCAAATGTAAAGTCATAAAGATTGGGGAAGGGCAAAGAAGACCGCAGACAGAGTATGAGCTAGGTGGACAGAGGCTGCAAACCTCACTCAAGGAGAAAGATCTTGGAGTGACCATAACACCGAGCATGTCTCTGGAGGTACACATCAGTCAGATAACTGCTGCATCATATGGACGCCTGGCAAACCTGAGAATAGCGTTCCAATACCTTAGTAAGGAATCGTTCAAGACAATGTACACTGTGTACGTCAGGTCCATACTGGAATATGCAGCACCAGTCTGGAACCCACACCTGGTCAAGCACGTCAAGAAATTAGAGAAAGTACAAAGGTTTGCAACAAGGCTAGTTCCGGAGCTCAGGGGAATGTCCTCCGAAGAAAGGTTGAGGGAAATCGGACTGACGACACTGGAGGACAGGAGGGTCGGGGAACACATGATAACAACATACAAAATACTGCGTGAAATAGACAAGGTGGACAGAGACAGGATGTTCCAGAGATGGGACACAGAAACAAGGAGTCACAGTTGGATATTGAAGACCCAGATGAGTCAAAGGGATGTTAGAAAGTACTGTATTTCTTCAGTCATAGAGTTGTCAGGAAGTGGAATAGTCTGGCAAATAATGTAGTGGAGGCAGAAGCCATACATAGTTTTAAGACGAGGTATGATAAAACTCATGGAGCAGAGGGAGAGAGGACCTAGTAGCAATCAGTGAAGAGGCGGGACCAGGAGCTATGACTCGACCCCTGCAACCAGTAATAAGTGAGTACACACACATTATAGGCCTATCTGGCTGTCGGTGTCACAAATTAGAAAAAAATACTGATTTAATATCTAGAAACCAAAAAAGTTGCTAACCAGTAAATAAATCTATTAATTATTGTAATATATATATATATATATATATATATATATATATATATATATATATATATATATATATATATATATATATATATATATATATATATTAAATAAATAGGTTGTATATACCTGAATTTTTTAAGTTCAGCTCACACACTGAGGTCCGTGGTTCGATTTCCGGTACGGGTGGAAACGTTTGGGGCGTGTTTTCTTAAGACACCTGCTGTCACTGTTCACCTAGCAGTAAGTAGGTACCTGGGTGTTAGCCACCTTACTCCTGCTGCCCGTCTTCACCTAGCAGTAAGTAGGTACCTGGGTGTTAGTCACCTTACTCCTGCTGCCTCTCTTAACCTAAGATTCTCCACCACTCGCTGTCTCGTACAGAGAATAATGGAGAATGCTCCAACATACAACACACTACAACGTCCATCACTAAGTTTTGATACACTAACATAGGTCTCTGAGCATGACTAGATAGTGCAGGGAGAGAGGGAGGAGAGAGGGAGAGAGGGAGAGAGGGAGGAGAGAGGGAGAGAGGGAGGGAGTGAGATATGTGTGTTGCAAGATAGGTGGAGTGGTGAGTGTTGGTTGCAGAGGTTGCAACCACTTAGAGAGTGGGTGAAGAGTCATAAAGTGGGGACTTGTATATAATACTTTCAACGCTATTCTCTCTTTCTGTCTCTTTTTTTTTTTTTTTTTTTTTTTACACAGGGTTTGACAAGGTTAAGGATCCCTAACTTTATTGACAGCTATATTACAGGTTAAGGATTCCTAACTTTATTGGCAAGCTAAGAGCTGTTACCTACATCAGCTCATTCGAAAGCATTTTTATTGTTATGAGACATACAAGTAGGGAACAGGATGAAGTTGGAGCCATCTGTGGGCCAGCATTTTCATTTGATCAACTGACGTTATCTCGTTGACATCATTATGCTGTACGAATGTGTTCCATACTCGAGTCATCCTGGGTATGTATGATCTCAGATGGAGTGATGTTCTGGAGAAGGGTACAGCCAGAGTGAAGTTGCTGCTTTCTGCCCGTCTTGTGGCATAAAAGCTTGTTTCACGCTGTCCTCGAAGTGGATCTCTCTCTCTCTCTCTCTCTCTCTCTCTCTCTCTCTCTCTCTCTCTCTCTCTCTCTCTCTCTCTACACATTTACAACGTTATAATAAGGATTCCTAACTTTATTTACAAGCTAAAAGTTGTGACCAGCACCAGCTCATCTCTCAGCACTTGACTCAGCTCTCAACTCAGCATTAATTGCTGTAGTTACCTCCATCTCAATCTTTGGTCTTCAGAGGGAGAGTAATTTGCATATAGCATATCTCATGCATGATAACTCATTGCAGATGTGATCTTCATTTTTACAGGTGCTCCGAGGCACACTCGCCTCACAACTCGGTCCTCTGTAGTTGAATGGTTCAGAGAACCGGCAAGTTGGTAAATTAGACACATGTACAGTACATGGGTGTCTTTGTTGAGGAAACGTTTCGCCCACACAGTGACTTCATCAGTCCCATACAAAGAAGAATGAAGCTCGGAAGGAGTTTGAGGTAATTAGTCCCCTCAGCCTAGAGTCGACTCCTGGCTGAGGGACTGATTACCTGGAGAGGGTTTCAGGGGGTCAACACCCTCGCGGCCCTGTCCGCGGGGGCGTTGGCCACACGTAAACCGACGTAGGAGCCACAGCCCGGCTAGTCAGGTACTGATTTCAGGTGCCTGTCCAGCCCCCCTCTTGAAGGCAGCCAGGGGTCAATTGGTAATCCCTCTTATGTATGCTGGGAGACTGTTGAACAGGCTTGGGCCCCTGACACTGTGTTGTCTCTTAGCATAGTGGCAACACTGGTTACAAATAACAAATAATATTGTGATTGGAAGTGTTTGGACATGTGATTTGTAGCGCTGGCTTCGACTAAGCTGTTATTCTATTGTTTGTATTCATGTATTCGAGAGAGAGAGAGAGAGAGAGAGAGAGAGAGAGAGAGAGAGAGAGAGAGAGAGAGAGAGAGCATACCTAGCTGCCTATAATGACTTTCAGAGAGTTAATCTATTGGATACAAAGTCTATCAACAGTTTTTCTCCTTTGAGCAATAATTTCAAGGTGACTGAACTCCCGACCAAGTTGGTATATTTACCAGGAGATATACACCTCTCGGTGTATATACACTGATATACTCCTCTTAGTGTATATACATTGATATACACCTCGGTGTATATACACAGATATACACCTCTTAGTGTATATACGCTGATATATACCTCTCGGGGTATATACACTGATATACACCTCTCGGTGTATACAATATACCGTAAGATATACAAGGATTCAAATATTATACCTCTCAGTGTATATATATTGAAAAATATATACCTCAGTGTATATACCCAGGTATATTAATACTGTTAATTAACTAACGTCAGTAAACGTTATTCTGTCGTTAATAATAATATTTCTCATTATTTTTTTCATTTTTGAGGGGGAACTTTTCTAATTTTTTTTAGATTTTTTTTTCCTCCAAAACTGTCTCTGGGTAGCGGAAAAAATGTCAAAATTTCATTAGTGCTTCCTTTCCTGTCCATGTAAGACGTAATATTAATGTTATTACATTCGTAACGAAGCGCTAAACCTGTAGGGGAGGGTCAGTGAGGTTTGATTCTAGGAAGGTTCAGATGCTGGGTTCCGTGGCTTGGTTGCCAACGCACTCGCCTCATACTGAGTGTCCGTGGTTCAATCCCCGGCACTGGTGGAAGCGTTGGGCGTGTTTCCTTACACCTGCTGTCACTGTTCACCTAGCAGTAAGTAGGTACCCGCTGTCACTGTTCACCTAGCAGTAAATAGGTACCTGGGTGCTAGCACCTTACATATACCTGGAGATGGTTCCGGGGGTCAACGCCCCCTTTGGCCCGGTCTATGACCAGACTGTTGCTGTTGGCCGTACGCAAACCGACGTACGAACCACAGCCTGGCTGGTCAGGTACTGACTTGAAGACACCCAGGGGTCTATTGGTAATCCCCCTTATATATGCTGGGAGGCAGTTGAACAGTCTTGGGCCCCGGACGCTTATTGTATTGTCTCTTATCGTGCTAGTGACACCTCTGCTTTTCACTGGGGGAATGTTGCACCGTCTGCCGAGTCTTTTGCTTTCATAGGGAGTGATTTTCGTGTGCAAGTTTGGTACTAATCCCTCACTGTTTACATAGCACTAAGTACCTTTAACTCCATTAACCAATGAAGCAACATGAAGGCAGCACGAAGGCAGTATGAAGGCAGCATAAAGGTAGCATAAAGGCAGCATAAAGGCAGCATGAAGGCAGCATGAAGGCAGCATTCCTCCTCTCCAAGAACAACACAGGTGGTAGCAAGTGATCCTCTGTTTTCTGACGCTAAATAAGTACAAAGGTGACACCTGACTGGTGAGTTATTTTACCCTTGTGTGTTGTGTTATGTCTTGTTACACCAGTTGTTTGTATTAAGAAGCTTCTGCCTCTGCCAGGAGCCTCCAGCCTCTCCTTTTATGGTAATTTTGGGTTTATAAGTGATTTAAAATGTGATTCGAGAAAGGTACAAATTCATTTTGTCACAATGTTGGTGTTCTGATGGCTGGCTTACGCAAAGTTAGGTAAGGTTGTGATTAGTTAGGTTCTTTCTTAACTGAATATGTATGTAGGAATGTAGAGTGACCCGAAAAAGAAGAAATACTTTCACCATTTTTTATTCCATCACTGTCCTGTCAGCTCAAAAACTTCAGTATATCTATACAGCCTCCTTCAGAGTGCAGGCACTGTACTTACCACCTCCAGGACTCAAGTCCGGCTAACTGGTCTCCCTGAATACCTTCATAAATGTTACTTTGCTCATACTCCAACAGCATCTCAAGTCACAGAAAACCATTTGCCTCCACTCCTGTCTAACACGCTCACACACGCTTGCTGGATGTCCAAGCTCATCGCACACAAAACCTCTCCTGTACCCCCTCCCCTCCAACATTTCCTAGGCCGAACCCCACCCCACCTTCTTTTCACTGCAGATATATACATTCTGCAAGTCTTCCTCTCTCTCTCTCTCTATATATATATATATATATATATATATATATATATATATATATATATATATATATATATATATATATATATATATATATATATATATATATTTATATATATATATATATACATATATATATATATATATATATATATATATATATATATATATATATATATATATATATATATATATATATATATATATATATATATATATATATATATATATATATATATATATATATATATATATATATATATATATATATATATATATATATATATATGCATACATATACATGTAATTTTTATTGCTCTGTATGACTCCTTCGGATTTAGCGCTTAACTTTATTATTAGTATGTAAGTTAATAATAATAATAATAATAATAATAATAATAATAATAATAATAATAATGGTATTAGATGGGTGAACATAGACAACCAGTATAAGGAAACACGTCCAATGTTTCTACCCTCGCCAGGAATCGAACCCGGAACCTCACCGCGTGAAGCGAGAGCTTTAGCCTGAAATTGCATAACCAGGTAGCTTTCTGTATAGTATTATGCCACTGTTGTGAGCTATGGTCTGTATAAGTTGTACCATGTACTTGTAGAAATAAAGATTATTATTACTTATTAACATTATTATTATTACTATTATTATCATCATCATCATCCTCTTTATTATTATAGTTATCATTATTTTTATCAACATCATCATCATTATTATAATTACCATTATTTCCCCTTAAGAGTAAAACATGTCGTACAGCAGTGTAAAACATATCGTACAGGAGAGTGGGTGTGTCTTCAGTGCTCAGCATGTACACAGCAACCCCAGCACTCCAGGTGACTATATTTCCTTCATTAACACCTCTTGCACCTACTAACAGCACCTAACACCTAGTTAGCTATCAAGAGTGTTCACCCAGCATAGTGTGTGACCCTGTTAGGTCGCCTAAGAATAATTTAGTAGGCAGAAAACTTAGTTTATAAGAGTGAGTCTGGTCCGCCTACACGCACTAGGCTGACACCAGCCACAGTAACTTTAAGTGTCAAGTTTGTGATGGTAAGTTTGTAATGGTAAGTCTGTGATGGTAAGTCTGTAATGGTAAGTCTGTAATGGTAAGTCTGTAATGGTAAGTCTGTAATGGTAAGTCTGTAATGGTAAGTCTGTAATGGTAAGTCTGTAATGGTAAGTCTGTAATGGTAAGTCTGTAATGGTCTGTAATGGTAAGTCTGTAATGGTAAGTCTGTAATGGTAAGTCTGTAATGGTAAGTCTGTAATGGTAAGTCTGTAATGGTAAGTCTGTAATGGTAAGTCTGTAATGGTAAGTCTGTAATGGTAAGTCTGTAATGGTAAGTCTGTAATGGTAAGTTTGTGATGGTAAGTTTATTTGGGCACAGGTATACCTAAGTACAATTATCATAGTGAATATTACCTGGAAAGTTTATAAGTAGGTTTATAAGTAAGGTTTATTAAGTAGGTTTATAAGTAATTAGGTTTATAAATAAGTAGGTTTGTAAGTAAGAAGGTTTATAAATAGGTTATAAGGTTTATAAGTAAGAAGGTTTATAAATAGGTTATAAGGTTTATAAGTAGCATTATCAATAAAAGTCGGACAAAGTGACTTATTTCCACGAGTCCTGTAGCCAATTATTTAAACCTTAAAAATTAAATACTTATTAAAGTATTTCAATGAGATTCTGGTGTATTTTGTATTTTATGCATCATTGTTTGTGAGATATTCTGTATTTGTGAAGATATTTTACAAACTTTGGTATTTATTAAATAAATTGGGTATTTAATATATTGTAGAAATGTGGTATTTTATGCTACTTTCACGAATATATTTTAATTTAGTAAGTTTTAGATTATCTTGTTTGTCAGATCCCCTCAGGGAAGGTTCCTTGATGTTGGTGAGGGGCTCTTGATTTAGGGAATTGGATCTGTGCTCCAGTTCCCCGAATTAATAAGCCTGAATGCCTTCCACATCCCCCTCCCCCAGGCGCTGTATAATCCTACGGGTTTAGAGCTTCCCCTTGATTATAATAATAATAATAATAATAATAATAATAATTGTTTGTCAGATTTATAATAAATGAAAGTATTATTAGTGTAAATAACAGTTAAAAATTTAATTAGCGCTGACTGGGTAATTTCAAGACTGATGATGAATCTTAATCATATGAGATTTTTAGGACTTTCAAGGGAGAAGTGCTAAACCCATGAGGGTCATGCAGTGCCTGAGAAATAGTGGCATTAAGCAGGTTTGATCTGAGGAAGGGGAGGATACCTCTAATTTCTCAGATCAAGAACCCTTCACCAAGAACAAGGACAACTGTAAAGGAAAGACACGTGTAAGACGATGTAAAATATCTTTATGTATCTATATTAATAAATGTAACTAATAATTATTCAAGTATGTTCTTATTTACTAGGGACGTTCCCTGATGTCGGGAATAACGGCTTTTGTTCCAAGGAATTGAAGGTAGCAATTTTTTCCCCTCGAGTCTAACAGATTGCCTCCCATAATCCCCCCTTCCAGGCTCTATATGGGCCCTTAGAGTTTAGCACTCCCCTTGAATGTAATAGTAATAATTTCATTATTGGAACGCTAAACTCATAGGGGTTGATAGAATGTCAGGTACATTCGATCCAAGGAAAGGGAGGGTAGCTCAACGGAAAACTCAGTTTTTTTGGGGTTATCCTGGGTAATTTACACAATTACTTACGTGTACCTGCACCTAAATAGTTATTAAAATCCCTTCACCGGCATGAAGGCGCCTGCCATGGATGTGTTGGCTTCAAGACATATCCAGTTACAAGTCTTGAGACACAAACCTGCTACACGACTTTTCTAGCCGACATTCCTTCATTGGGTAAAATATTGATGTTACAGTATGAGATCTCTTGCAACAGTAAAAAAATGACTAAGATCAAAGTGGAAATAAGTCACTTGACTTTTTTTTTTTTTGGGGGGGGGGATTATCCTAGGTTATTTACACATATGGTACTATACAAAACAACCACTCTGAAAGAATAGAGAAATTCCAAGCGCTTTCGTGACTACTCGCATTATCAAGGAACTATGAAAGTGAAGCATCCTATGTATAATTACAGTTACATAGATTATCATACATATCAGCATATGCAATAAGATCACAGTAAACAGGTGATTTCAGAATATGCAAAACAACCACTCTGAAAGAATAGAGAAATTCCAAGCGCTTTCGTGACTACTCACATCATCAAGGAACTATGTTCCTTGATAATGTGAGTAGTCACGAAAGCGCTTGGAATTTCTCTATTCTTTCAGAGTGGTTGTTTTGCATATCAGCATATGTGTAAAGAACCTGGGGTAACCCAAAAAAAAGTCAGTGACTTATTTCCATTGATAATTTGTGTAAAGGACCCCATTGGAAATAAGTCACTGTCTGACTTTTTTGGGTTATCCCAGGTTCTTTACACACACATGCTATGTATGATGATCTATGTAACTGTATTTATGTATACCTGAATAAACTTACTGCATTTGTGTGCATGTACCAAAATAAACTTGCTAAGGTGCATGTTCAACAGTTGGGTATATTATTGAAACGTGTCGCCTATGCTGTAAGTTTCATCAGTCATATACTGAGGAGAATGAATGTATTGTAGGCAGTAGGAATGGTAGCGTAATTAATGATGTAATCAGTCCATTAATCTTGGTTAGTTTAGTTTAATATATTATGCACCCCATACCCATCCTGTGGGCGGTAGTCCATAGATTACAGAGGTACATAATAGGTCAAGGGACTTGACCCCTAAGTTATGATAGCTGAGCTAGTTACAAAGGTATTGAACTCCAGGTAGATCTGGTCACAATCATGGCAAGTTACAAAGGTAATCTTGGAAAAAATGTAATGTATAAATTACATTAGACAACCTAAAAAGAATTTAGCATTTGGGGCCTTTGTGATACCTAATAACCTTTAATATTAGATACAGTAAAATAAATTAAGTGTATCGTATTAATATAATTAAAGTATACGATCCTGTATAATTGAACCCTTGAAGAAGGAAGCCTTGATGTCGGTGAAGGCTTCTGATCCAAAGAATTGGAGTTGTTCTTGTATGAAATTGTTTAAAGTATTTTTTTGTAAATTTAAAGTCCGTATAAGTTGTAAGTTTATTTAGGTACAGCTACACAGTTACGCAAATTATTATTATTGTAGTAAAATTGTAAATTACTTAGAATAACCCAAAAAAGTATGTGATTTTTTTCCATTAGGGTCCTTGTAAAATTAATTATTATTATTATTATTATTATTATTATTATTATTATTATTATTATTATTATTATTATTATTATTATTATTATTATTATTATTATTATTATTATTATTATTATTATTATTATTATTATTATTATTATTATTATTATTATTATTATTATTATTAAAGTCTGAGTGCTGGCAGCGGATAGCCTCCAAATATTGAACCGCGCTGCCAGACGTGTCGTGTTCGTTTATTTATTTGATTATTTTGCTGTGGTTAGATGTACGTTTTTATATGTTTATGTAACTTATGAAGTTCTAACCTTTGAATTGGTGCTACTCAAGTGCCCTGCAAATAATCTTAAACTTTATTATTCCGGCTGCCTGGCAAACGGGTAAACTTGATCCGGCTGCCTGGCAAACAGGTTCATCATGTTAGATTTTTTACAATTGTCTTGCATAGTAACGTGTAAATTATGTACCTAGGATAACACGATATAATCAGGGGGTTCCTTTCGTGAAACAGTATGAAGGTTTCCGTTGGCGATACGAGGAAGAGGATGAGAAACCTCAAAGAGGTCGGGAATAATACTGGTGTGAGGCTTCCTCTTCTCTCAGCAACATGAGCGGTTTATCAAGATAAATATAGTCTGTGTGAAGGAAGGAAGGAAGGTGGTGGTGGTGGAGGAGGAGGAGGTTGTGGAGGAGGAGGTTGTGGAGGAGGAGGTTGTGGAGGAGGAGGTTGTGGAGGAGGAGGTTGTGGAGGAGGAGGTTGTGGAGGAGGAGGTTGTGGAGGAGGAGGTTGTGGAGGAGGAGGTTGTGGAGGAGGAGGTTGTGGAGGAGGAGGTTGTGGAGGAGGAGGTTGTGGAGGAGGAGGTTGTGGAGGAGGAGGTTGTGGAGGAGGAGGTTGTGGAGGAGGAGGTTGTGGAGGAGGAGGTTGTGGAGGAGGAGGTTGTGGAGGAGGAGGTTGTGGAGGAGGAGGTTGTGGAGGAGGAGGTTGTGGAGGAGGAGGTTGTGGAGGAGGAGGTTGTGGAGGAGGAGGTTGTGGAGGAGGAGGTTGTGGAGGAGGAGGTTGTGGAGGAGGAGGTTGTGGAGGAGGAGGTTGTGGAGGAGGAGGTTGTGGAGGAGGAGGTTGTGGAGGAGGAGGTTGTGGAGGAGGAGGTTGTGGCGGAGGAGGTGGTGGAGGAGGAGGTGGTAGGGGAGGAGGTGGTAGGGGAGGAGGTTATGGAGGGAGGTGGTGGTTATGGAGGAGGAGGAGAAAGTTGTGGAGGAGGTGGTGGTGGTGGTGGTGGAGGACTGAAAGAGGAGATGGAGGGGAGGAGAGAAGAGAAGAGGAGATGGAGGAGGTTAGGGAAAATGAGGACTGAGAGAGCTGGGATTAAGGGGGGGGGGGGGAGGAGAACAGAAGTAGGAGGGCCACGAGAGAGCTTATGTACCTGGAGTACCTGGAGTTTACCTGGAGAGAGTTCCGGGGGTCAACGCCCCCGCGGCCCGGTCTGTGACCAGGCCTCCTGGTGGATCAGAGCCTGATCAACCAGGCTGTTGCTGTTGGCTGCACGCAAACCAACGTACGAGCCACAGCCCGGCTGGTCAGGAACCGACTTTAGGTGCTTGTCCAGTGCCAGCTTGAAGACTGCCAGGGGTCTGTTGGTAATCCCCCTTATGTATGCTGGGAGGCAGTTGAACAGTCTCGGGCCCCTGACACTTATTGTATGGTCTCTTAACGTGCTAGTGACACCCCTGCTTTTCATTGGGGGGATGTTGCATTCTCTGCCAAGTCTTTTGCTTTCATAGTGAGTGATTTTCGTGTGCAAGTTCGGTACTAGTCCCTCTAGGATTTTCCAGGAGTATATAATCATGTATCTCTCCCTCCTGCGTTCCAGGGAATACAGTTTTAGGAACCTCAAGCGCTCCCAGTAATTGAGGTGTTTTATCTCCATTATGCGCGCAGTGAAGGTTCTCTGTACATTTTCTAGGTCAGCAATTTCACCTGCCTTGAAAGGTGCTGTTAGAGTGCAGCAATATTCCAGCCTAGATAGAACAAGTGACCTGAAGAGTGTCATCATGGGCTTGGCCTCCCTAGTTTTGAAGGTTCTCATTATCCATCCTGTCATTTTTCTAGCAGATGCAATTGATACAATTTTATGTTATGGTACAGTTTTTCTATTTATATATTTATTTATTTTATTATTAATTTGGACATGATACATAGATGTACAAAGAAATACAGTGGTTAAGTGTAACATGCCAAAAGCCCCTTGTATGCAAAGCATTATGGGCAGGCTTAAAATTAACTTAAGATTAACTAAGCAGAGATAATCAGTGGTAAAAATTATAGTAAAGAAATAACAATTAATCACAAATGAGTATTTCAAAGACAGGTCATATGGTCATTTACTGAGTTGCTGAGCATTCAATAGAATGGAGTATTCTGTTAGGTAATGTAATTCAAAAAAAAGTTTGATAGGGTCACAGGTTAAACATTTATGAGATACATTTATTCAGTATTTATTTAGTTATGGGTGAGTAAGTGATTTTTAAGAAGAGACTTGAATTTATAAACATAGTGTTTCTTTTATATTCACAGGTAATGAATTCCAGATTTTTGGGCCTTTTATGTGCATTGAGTTTTTGCATAGCGTGAGATGGACACGAGGAACATCAAAGAGTGATCTGTGCCAAAGTGCAACATTGTATCTCAATTAACTCGTTTATACACACTTTCTATAGCACATTAGTAACAGTATTGTATTCAAAATTTTATTACTAATTCATGAATATCAGTTTATGTACAGTATTTTAGCATTTAGCAACTATCATAATCGCACACTCACCAGCCATTCATTTCTCATTAATTGAACATGGTAAGTTTTTATTATCATTAACTTTGTATAGGTCTTTATATTCAGTTAAAATGCAATTTTTCCTCTTTTTAGCATCATGTGCGAGCAATGTCAACACTGGGAAGAAGAGCCCTGGGTCACTTGACAGGAAGATCATTGGCAGCATCCGGTTATATTCCTGCAATTTCTGCTTCTTCCCTTTTGTTGCATAATCATCAAATTCACACCACCGCATCAGTGCTAGATAAGAAGAAAGACAAAATCCAACAACTCGCTATAGCTAAACGAATACTGTCTCCAGAAGTTCAAAAGGCGGCAGCAAAAGTTGCTGGATGGAAGGATGCATGGGATGCTGAGACGAGCTCGGTCAGTGCAGATGTAGCATTCTCTGCAGTGCAAGGCTCGAAGGGTAATGTAAGTTCCACTTCGAAGGGTAACGCTGGTTCCACTTCGAAGGGTAACGCTGGTTCCACTTCGAAGGGTAACGCTGGTTCCCCTTCGAAGGGTAATGCTGGTTCCACATCGAAGGGTGAAACAGGCTCCCAATCAACTGTCAAACCTTCCAAAACTGATACTCTTGATTCTCTAGAAGCTAAAAAGCCTGTAGGGATTCAAGGTGCAACTCTGAAAGATGTTATCCATGCTGAACCAGACATAATAAGACCAGTGGCTGAAGTATCATCATCGTCGTCGTCTTCGTCTGATTCTGATGGAGTTCATACAGAAGAAAAATTTGTGTCCGCCACAGGGACACCAACACCTAGAATATCCGCTGAAGCTGTGACAGCAAAATCGTCTACTGAAACTTCAACAGGAGAGCTAGCTGCAAAAGATGTAACTGTTAAATGGACTGCAGCACCTGAACTGGTTGCTGAAGGTTCAGCAGCCAAACCAGTTGCATTTGCCAGAGGCATTCCTGAAGCTGCAGCTGCCAAAGTCACCCCTGAAATTGCAACTGCCAAAGCTGCCCCTGAAGCTACAGCTGCCAAAGCTGCCCCTGAAGCTGCAGCTTCCAAAGCCACCCCTGAAGCTGCAGCTGCCAAAGCCACCCCTGAAACTTCAGCTGCCAAATCTGTTCCTGAAGCTGCCAAGGCTGCCCCTGAAGCAGCAGCCACCAAAGCCGTCCCTGAAGCTGCAGCTTCCAAAGCCGTCCCTGAAGCCGCAGCTTCCAAAGCCACCCCTGAAGCTGCAACTGCTAGATCTGTTTCTGAAGCTGCAGCTGCCAAATCTGTTTCTGAAGCTGCAGCTGCCAAATCTGTTTCTGAAGCTGCAGCTGCCAAATCTGTTTCTGAAGCTGCAGCTGCCAAATCTGTTTCTGAAGCTGCAGCTGCCAAATCTGTTTCTGAAGCTGCAGACACTAAAGCTGTACCTGAAGCAGCAGCCCCCAGGACCATCCCTGAAGCAGCAGCTCCCAGGACCATCCCTGAAACAGCAGCCCCCAGGACCGTCCCTGAAGCAGCCCACAGGACCGTCCCTGAAGCAGTAGCTCCCAGGACCGTCTGTGAAGAAGCAGCCGCTTCCAAAGTGGTCCCTGAAGCAGCCGCTGCCAAAGCGGTCCCTGAAGCAGCCACTGCCAAAGCCGTCCCTGAAGCAGCAGCCGCCGCCAAAGCCTTCCCTGAAGCAGCAGCCACCAAAGCCATCCCTGAAGCAGCCGCCGCCAAAGCCGTCCCTGAAACAGCAGCCGCCAAAACTGTCCCTGAAGCAGCAGCCACCAAAGCCGTCCCTGAAGCAGCAGCCGCCAAAGCCGTCCCTGAAGCAGCAGCCGCCAAAGCCGTCCCTGAAGCAGCAGCCGCCAAAGCCATCCCTGAAGCAGCAGCCACCAAAGCCATCCCTGAAGCAGCAGCCACCAAAGCCATCCCTGAAGCAGCAGCCACCAAAACCGTCCCTGAAGCAGCAGCCGCCAAAGCCGTCCCTGAAGCAGCAGCCGCCAAAGCCGTCCCTGAAGCAGCAGCCGCCAAAGCCGTCCCTGAAGCAGCAGCCGCCAAAGCCGTCCCTGAAGCAGCAGCCGCCAAAGCCATCCCTGAAGCAGCAGCAGCCAAAGCAGTCTCAGAAGCAGCAGCCGCCAAAGCCGTCCCCGAAGCAGCAGCCGCCAAAGCCGTCCCACAAGCAGCAGCCGCCAAAGCCGTCCCACAAGCAGCAGCCGCCGCCAAAGCCGTCCCACAAGCAACAGCCGCCAAAGCCGTCCCAGAAGCAACAGACACCAAACCAGCTGTGGATCAGAACCAGACCCCACTTGTGAAACGTGTCTACAATTCATTGATAAAGCAGTATGTCCCATTATTGAAACAACCAGAAGATTCTCCTGGTAAAGCTGCACCAGAACCTCTTGCTAAAACAGTGCTGAAGACTCTTGAAGCAGAACCAAGAAATATTGCTGAAACCACAGTTGGTGTAGAAGCTGAACATTCTGCTGGTGATCCTCGTTCAGTAGCAGCAGTTGCTGCTGTAGCTCCTGCAACAACCACTCAAGGTGAATTTGCATTGCTTTTGTGATTCTTTTCTGTTTCTGCATTACAATGAGAAACTGTACAGGAGGGCCACTCTTATACGGCAGGTTAGGTTCCAGGCTACTGCTGTAAAAGTGAAGCATAATTTTTTTTCACTTTCAAATGCATATAAAAGCCTGATAACATTATCATATATTAAATGATCAAAGTTAGGCCTAAAAAGTGCATATACAGTACACATACATTACTTATCTTAAAATATTTTCATCTTTAGCTGATAGTGGTGAATATATTTATTGTAGGAAGTCTGAATAAATGAAGAATTGGTATATGTAATTGAAAACTGCTACATTAGCAAAACTCCGTAAAGTGAAGTGCTGTCAAGTGGGATCTGCCTATACTATCTTGAATGCTTATCTTCACTGTTACCTTCTAAATTATCCTCAATGTATGTGTGCTTATAAATTTTTGTTTCAGTTGATTCGACCTCATCCGTGGGAAACATCATAGCAGTTATTGGTGCTGTAGTAGATGTACAGTTTAAGGGAACACTTCCTCCAATCCTTAATGCTCTTGAAGTTCCAAACAGACAGCCTCGCCTCGTTCTGGAAGTGGCTCAGCACCTTGGTAAGCTCTAGGTAATGAAAGCCTGGTCTGGCCCTACGCTAGGTACTGAGAGTCAACACTTTCCGAAGCCAGTCATAGGTAAATTACAGATAACTTCTTTTGGACATTTCTTTTACTAATCTTCCTTCACTTCCACACAGACACTCAATACATCAGCACCAGCTCCCTAGTCTAGAAATTGTCCAGTGTAGATGCTAACAGTCACTGGAAAAGTTACTGCATATGAACTCCTCCCTCCTCTTTATTGAAGAAATCTTTACTTTTTTAACACTGGCTGTCTCCCACTTAGATAGGGTTTTTACCTGCCATATTAACAAACTGGCATATACAGGTGCTCCTCAACTTACGATATATCAACTTTGCCATGGTATGAAAGCATTTACTTTGGAGATGAAATTTAAAATGATTACCCAGCATGAAGGTGAGAAAGTCAGCAACTTGTATTTATTAATTTTTTTTCAATATTGGTATTTATAGTAATTATTTATTTCTAGGTAGTAGGTTGGTAAACAGCAACCACCCAGGGAGGTACTACCGTCCTCCCAAGTGAGTTTAAAATGAAAGCCTGTAATTGTTTTACATGATGGTAGGATTGCTGGTGTCTTTTGTCTGTCTCATAAATATGCAAGATTTCAGGTATGTCTTGCTACTTCTACTTACACTTAGGTCACGCTACACATACACATACAAGCATATATATACACACCCCTCTGGGTTTTCTTCTATTTTCTTTCTAATTCTTGTTCTTTTTTATTTCCTCTTATCTCCATGGAGAAGTGGAACAGAATTCTTCCTCTGTAAGCCATGCGTGTTGTAAGAGGCGACTAAAATGCCGGGAGCAAGGGGCTAGTAACCCCTTCTCCCGTACAAATTACTAAATTTAAAATGAGAAACTTTTGTTTTTCTTTTTGGGCCACCCTGCCTTGGTGGGATACGGCCGGTTTGTTGAAAGAAGAATGATTTATTTACTCATTCAGTGACAGTAGTTATTTATATTTACTTATTTATCATATACATGTATTCATATTCATCTTGGAATATTTTCGACTTATGATGGTTTCATCAGACCGTAACCCTGTTGTAAGTCTAGGAGCACCTGTACTGCATTTAAATCTTAGACTACGATTGTGTTATTACTTACCCACTTATTGTTCTTGTCCAGTAGAGAATTTCATAGCTTGGTTTATGTGCAGCATATCTTTGTTGATACAGTTGTTGAAAGTTTCAGCGATTGATTTAATTATATAGTACTACAGACATTTTAACTTTTAACTGCTGTGCTGATTTTGCAGGAGGAAACACAGTGCGGACTATTGCCATGGATGGCACTGAAGGTCTTGTCCGTGGACAGTCAGTGACTGACACAGGAGGACCCATCTCCATCCCAGTGGGACCAGCGACCTTGGGCAGGATCATTAATGTCATTGGTAGGCAAAAATAGTCTTTTGCTAGTCTGAAGTTTTGGGGGGTTTTGTAGGTCTATTTTACAAAATTCACCACCAGGATCTGCATATAACAATAATATATCTGTTGCAGTTGTATTAATGTATAAGAGTCTGTGAGTAAACATGAATAAAGAATAAGGATTTTATTTCTTTGCAAAGTTTACAATGTGTAATTACAATTTTGATTTGTTAAGATCAGTACAAAGAAAGCCACTATCATGCCAGGGCATTTGAAATACTGTATATATCTTTGTCAATTATCTACTGGTAGACAAAATTAGAGGTAACTAGATGGTAGCCAGTTAATGAGTGGAACAAACTACCTAGTAGGGTTATTGAAGCTAAAACCTTGGGGAGCTTCATATATAGGCTAGATAAATACAAGAGTGAGAGGGGTTAGATTTGAGTGGGACTTGCTCTTGAGTTAATAGGGTTATTAAAGCTATTCTTTGGACAACATTGATAATGGGTTGGGTGAATATTTTTTAGTGGGTTTGGGTTTATGAAAGGCCTGCCAAGTATAGGCCAGTAGGCCTGCTGCAGTGTCCCTCCTCTCTTGTGTTGATGTGTTTTTGGAGTCATTACTTGTGGAGTTGGCACTTGCAGCAACAGTGATTGAAAGTTTTTTCTGTGTGTATATTCAATATACATAGATATACATATATAGAATAGGAGGGGTTTGGGATATTGGCAGTTTGGAGGGGTATGTAATATATGCTTCTAAACTGTTGTATCTGGGTGCCTCTGCAAAGACAGTGATTTTGTGTGAGTGAGGTGAAAGTGTTGAATAATGAAAGTATTTTTTTGGGTGGGGATTTTTTCTTTTTGGGTCACCCTGCCTTTGTGGGAGACAGCTGACTTGTTGAAAAAAAAAATCAGTATACCCAATATTTAATATATTCATATTCAGTATACTTTTCCTTGTGAATATTATTTCAAAAGTAAATTATTGTTTATATTTTTTAAATTTTATTTTTAACAGGAGAACCAATTGATGAACGAGGTCCTCTTCACACAAGCGAGCGCGCAGCCATTCATGCCAATGCTCCCAAGTTTGAGGATATGAGCGTTGAGCAGGAGATCTTGGTCACCGGAATAAAGGTTGTTGACATGCTGGCACCGTACTCCAAAGGTGGAAAAATAGGTAAAAATAATCTCTTGTTTTGATAGTGTTCAAAAACATTTATTTTATTTTTTTTATTATTATTATTATTAACACATCGGCTGATTCCCACCAAGGCAGGGTGGCCTGAAAAAGAACAACTTTCATCATCATTCACTCCATCACTGTCTTGCCAGAGAGGTGCTTTACACTACAGTTATAAAACTGCAACATTAACACCCCTCCTTCAGAGTGTAGACACTGTACTTCCATCTCCAGGACTCAAGTCCGGCCTGCCGGTTTCCCTGAATCCCTTCGTAAATGTTACTTTGCTCACACTCCAACAGCACGTCTAGTATTAAAAACCACTTGTCTCCATTCACTTCTATCAAATACGCTCGTGCACGCTTGCTGGAAGTCCAAAACAAAAACATTTGAAATGGTAAATCTTCGATATAACAGACTAATAGGGGATTCACCAACTCTTCATTAAATAGGAATATTTTTAAAAAATTTGCAGAAAAAGCACTAATTGATCTACTGTATACCTAATATGGTGCTGTACACACACAGTTTACAGATTGTTGTTAACACTGGCTGTCTCTCGCCAAGGCAGGGTGACCCGGAAAAGTAACGCTTGTACAGAAATTCATACTATCACTGTCTTACCAGAGGCACATAGATACTACAGACCGCAAATATCACCACCCCTTGTTGAGAGTGCAGGCACTGTCTTCTCACATCCAGGACTTGAGTCCAATACTCCTTAATATTTAAAGAAAAGTACATTTTATCCAGTGGATTTCATCTTGTTTTTCAGAAATGTGTTAAACTGAGATTCGTTATGTCAAGTTTTAATTCTTAATACGTAATCATGTCTTGGCCATGAATGTAAGATATTAATTAGGCTGTGTTGTTAATTTTATCTTCAGGCAATTTTTCTTTGTATATAATATGCATTAGCCAGTAAGTAGGTACCTGGGTATTAGCTGAATGGTGTGGGTGGTATCCTGGAGGTGGTAATGTACCTTAGATAGGGCTGGGGCTTTGAAATGAGCTGAGGTAGGATGATAATAATAATAATATCTTTATTTACTACAAGTACATGTACAATGTACATGTACATGTTACAAAGCAGAAGTGTTATAAGAAGAGCAGAGTATATGGAGAGTAAAAGAAAGGTAAAGAGAGTGGTGAGAGAGTGCAAAAGGAGAGCAGATGAAAGAGTGGGAGAGGCACTGTCAAGAAATTTTAATGAAAATAAGAAAAATTTTGGAGTGAGTTAAACAAGTTAAGAAAGCCTAGGGAAAGTATGGATTTGTCAGTTAAAAACAGAGTAGGGGAGTTAGTAGATGGGGAGAGGGAGGTATTAGGTAGATGGCGAGAATATTTTGAGGAACTTTTAAATGTTGAGGAAGAAAGGAAGGCGGTAATTTCATGCACTGGCCAGGGAGGTATACCATCTTTTAGGAGTGAAGAAGAGCAGAATGTAAGTGTGGTGGAGGTATGTGAGGCATTACGTAGAATGAAAGGGGGTAAAGCAGCTGGAACTGATAGGATCATGATAGAAATGTTAAAAGCAGGGAGGGATATAGTGTTGGAGTGGTTGGTACTTTTGTTTAATAAATGTATGAAAGAGGGGAAGGTACCTAGGGATTGGCGGAGAGCATGTATATTCCCTTTATATAAAGGGAAAAGGGACAAAAGAGATTGTAAAAATTATAGAGGAATAAATTTACTGAGTATACCAGGAAAAGTATACGGTAGGGTTATAATTGAAAGAATTAGAGGTAAGACAGACTGTAGAATTGCGGATGAGCAAGGAGGCTTCAGAGTGGGTAGGGGATGTGTAGATCAAGTGTTTACATTGAAGCATATATGTGAACAGTATTTAGATAAAGGTAGGGAAGTTTTTATTGCATTTATGGATTTAGGAAAGGCATATGATAGTGGATAGAGGAGCAATGTGGCAGATGTTGCAAGTATATGGAATAGGTGGTAAGTTACTAAATGCTGTAAAGAGCTTTTATGAGGATAGTGAGGCTCAGGTTAGGGTATGTAGAAGAGAGGGAGAATACTTCCCGGTAAAAGTAGGTCTATGACAGGGATGTGTAATGTCACCATGGTTAATATATTTATAGATGGGGTTGTAAAAGAAGTAAATGCTAGGGTGTTCGGGAGAGGGGTGGGATTAAATTATGGGGAATCAAATTCAAAATGGGAATGGCAGTTACTTTCTGCTGATGATACTGTGCTTATGGGAGATTCTAAAGAAAAATTGCAAAGGTTAGTGGATGAGTTTGAGAATGTGTGTAAAGGTAGAAAGTTGAAAGTGAACATAGAAAAGAGTAAGGTGATGAGGGTATCAAATGATTTAGATAAAGAAAAATTGGATATCAAATTGGGGAGGAGGAGTATGGAAGAAGTGAATGTTTTCAGATACTTGGGAGTTGGTGTCGGCGGATGGATTTATGAAGGATGAGGTTAATCATAGAATTGATGAGGGGAAAAAAGGTGAGTGGTGCATTGAGGTATATGTGGAGTCAAAAAACGTTATCTATGGAGGCAAAGAAGGGAATGTATGAAAGTATAGTAGTACCAACACTCTTATATGGATGTGAAGCTTGGGTGGTAAATGCAGCAGCGAGGAGATGGTTGGAGGCAGTGGAGATGTCCTGTCTAAGGGCAATGTGTGGTGTAAATGTTATGCAGAAAATTCGGAGTGTGGAAATTAGAAGGTGTGGAGTTAATAAAAACATTAGTCAGAGGGCTGAAGAGGGGTTGTTGAGGTGGTTTGGTCATTTAGAGAGAATGGATCAAAGTAGAATGACATGGAAAGCATATAAATCTATAGAGGAAGGAAGGAGGGGTAGGGGTCGTCCTCAAAAGGGTTGGAAAGAGGGGGTAAAGGAGGTTTTGTGGGCGAGGGGCTTGGACTTCCAGCAAGCGTGCATGAGCGTGTTAGATAGGAGTGAATGGAGACGAATGATATGTGGGACCTGACGATCTGTTGGAGTGTGAGCAGGGTAATATTTAGTGAAGGGATTCAGGGAAACCGGTTATTTTCATATAGTCGGACTTGAGTCCTGGAAATGGGAAGTACAATGCCTGCACTTTAAAGGAGGGGTTTGGGACATTGGCAGTTTGGAGGGATATGTTGTGTATCTTTATACATATATGCTTCTAAGCTGTTGTATTCTGAGCACCTCTGCAAAAGCAGTGATAATGTGTGAGTGTGGTGAAAGTGTTGAATGATGATGAAAGTATTTTCTTTTTGGGGATTTTCTTTCTTTTTTTGGGTCACCCTGCCTCGGTGGGAGATGACCGACTTGTTGAAAAAAAAAAAAAAAAAATGTAAAAGGTATACAGGCCTAGCTGACATTAATGATATACTACTGTATAGAAAGCCACTTGTTATGCTGAGCATTTCAGGCAAATTAGGTCAGTTTTGTCCCAGGATGCAACCCACACCAGTCCACTAACACCCAGGCACCCATTTTAAACTGATGGGTGAAGAGGGACAGTGACAGCAGGTGTCTTATGGAAACACGTCCCTAATGTTTTCCGGCCGTACCGGAGGAAATTCGAACCCTGGACCTCAGTGTGTGAGCCGAGTCTGCTAGTGATCGAGCTACGGGATGCCTCATAGCCTGTAAAATTGATCGTTTAAAAAAAAGTATGCTTATATAGCCCAGCCTCTTTGATCAGTACATGCCAGAACCTAGAGCATTCCAGAATTAGCATAGTTCTGGAATTTGTACACACAAAAAATACAGAACACAAAAAGAAAATTACTTGTAGTTCTCTTGCAAAGCATTAATTTCATGTACATTAAGCAGAATCTATGGGGGGGGGGAATATACTGGAAATACATTTTTTTTTTTAACAAATCGGCCATCTCCCACAGAGCCAGGGTGACCCTAACAAGAAGAAACAATCACTCGCTCCATCACTGTCTTGCCAGAGGGGCATCGATAGTACAGTTCAAAACTGCAGATATATAGACGCATTAGTTGTGCATGGGAAGTACATATCTGAGCATGATATAATGCAAGAGAGGTTGCTAATCACAATGCTGATTTACTTATTTTTTTTCATCATCGTTGTTTTGCAGTACACGTTGTGCACTTAATCTTAAAATCAATTTTTCTTGTACGTGTGCCTTGTCAAAGTTCATCGAAGGTTACCACAGTGTGGGGATAAAGCGGGTCTCACAGCTAGTGCTCTTTCTTAAAAATTTAAATAACTAATAATATTTTTTATGAAATCTTTGTATACAAAGCCTGCTTTGCTTTATGCCATGGGGAAGTGGAGAAGAAGCCTTCCTCCATAAGCCCTGTGTGTCATAAGAAATGACTAAAATGCCAGGAGCAAGGGGATAGTAACCCCTTCTCCTGTATAAATTATTAAATGCAGGGGGGTCACCCTGCCTGGGTGGGAGATGACTGATGTGTTAAAAAAAAAATTCCCAAATTTGGTTTGTTGTTTGGGATTTGCTAAGACTGTAAGAGGTAGCAAAAATTATGTGGTCTTTTACTTTGTGGATCAAGTTGCTCTGAATGACACTGTCAATTTTGTGATCTGCAGGATTGTTTGGCGGGGCTGGTGTGGGTAAGACTGTACTTATTATGGAACTTATCAACAATGTGGCCAAAGCTCATGGTGGCTACTCAGTGTTTGCTGGAGTTGGCGAGAGAACACGAGAGGGCAATGATCTTTATCACGAAATGATTGAGTCTGGTGTCATTTCTCTCACCGATGAGACTTCTAAGGTAAGAAACAAATTGCATCAGTGTCGTGTAGATAAACATGAATACTCTAGGTCCCATCATATACGGGTATGGCAGATAGGGGTTCATAAGTTTTTGAACTCAATAATAATAATTATTGGTAGACAGCAACCACCCAGGGAAGTACTACCGTCCTGCCAGATGACTGTGAAACAAAAACCTGTAACTGTTTTGCATGATGGTAGGATTGCTGGTTTCCTTTTCTGTCTCATAAACACGCTAGATAACAGGGATATCTTGCTACTCCTACTTACACTTTGGTCACACTTCACAGACACGCACATGCATATATATATACATACATCTAGGTTTTTCTCCTTTTTCTAAATAGCTCTTGTTCTTTTTTATTTCTTCTATTGTCCATGGGGAAGTGGAAAAGAATCTTTCCTCCGTAAGCCATGCGTGTCGTATGAGGCGACTAAAATGCCGGGAGCAATGGGCTAGTAACCCCTTCTCCTGTATACATTTACTAAAAAAGAGAAGAAGAAAAACTTTATAAAACTGGGATGCTTAAATGTGCGTGGATGTAGTGCGGATGACAAGAAACAGATGATTGCTGATGTTATGAATGAAAAGAAGTTGGATGTCCTGGCTCTAAGCGAAACAAAGCTGAAGGGGGTAGGAGAGTTTCAGTGGGGGGAAATAAATGGGATTAAATCTGGAGTATCTGAGAGAGTTAGAGCAAAGGAAGGGGTAGCAGTAATGTTAAATGATCAGTTATGGAAGGAGAAAAGAGAATATGAATGTGTAAATTCAAGAATTATGTGGATTAAAGTAAAGGTTGGATGCGAGAAGTGGGTCATAATAAGCGTGTATGCACCTGGAGAAGAGAGGAATGCAGAGGAGAGAGAGAGATTTTGGGAGATGTTAAGTGAATGTATAGGAGCCTTTGAACCAAGTGAGAGAGTAATTGTGGTAGGGGACCTGAATGCTAAAGTAGGAGAAACTTTTAGAGAGGGTGTGGTAGGTAAGTTTGGGGTGCCAGGTGTAAATGATAATGGGAGCCCTTTGATTGAACTTTGTATAGAAAGGGGTTTAGTTATAGGTAATACATATTTTAAGAAAAAAAGGATAAATAAGTATACACGATATGATGTAGGGCGAAATGACAGTAGTTTGTTGGATTATGTATTGGTAGATAAAAGACTGTTGAGTAGACTTCAGGATGTACATGTTTATAGAGGGGCCACAGATATATCAGATCACTTTCTAGTTGTAGCTACACTGAGAGTAAAAGGTAGATGGGATACAAGGAGAATAGAAGCATCAGGGAAGAGAGAGGTGAAGGTTTATAAACTAAAAGAGGAGGCAGTTAGGGTAAGATATAAACAGCTATTGGAGGATAGATGGGCTAATGAGAGCATAGGCAATGGGGTCGAAGAGGTATGGGGTAGGTTTAAAAATGTAGTGTTAGTGTTCAGCAGAAGTTTGTGGTTACAGGAAAGTGGGTGCAGGAGGGAAGAGGAGCGATTGGTGGAATGATGATGTAAAGAGAGTAGTAAGGGAGAAAAAGTTAGCATATGAGAAGTTTTTACAAAGTAGAAGTGATGCAAGGAGGGAAGAGTATATGGAGAAAAAGAGAGAGGTTAAGAGAGTGGTGAAGCAATGTAAAAAGAGAGCAAATGAGAGAGTGGGTGAGATGTTATCAACAAATTTTGTTGAAAATAAGAAAAAGTTTTGGAGTGAGATTAACAAGTTAAGAAAGCCTAGAGAACAAATGGATTTGTCAGTTAAAAATAGGAGAGGAGAGTTATTAAATGGAGAGTTAGAGGTATTGGGAAGATGGAGGGAATATTTTGAGGAATTGTTAAATGTTGATGAAGATAGGGAAGCTGTGATTTCGTGTATAGGGCAAGGAGGAATAACATCTTGTAGGAGTGAGGAAGAGCCAGTTGTGAGTGTGAGGGAAGTTCGTGAGGCAGTAGGTAAAATGAAAGGGGGTAAGGCAGCCGGGATTGATGGGATAAAGATAGAAATGTTAAAAGCAGGTGGGGATATAGTTTTGGAGTGGTTGGTGCAATTATTTAATAAATGTATGGAAGAGGGTAAGGTACCTAGTGATTGGCAGAGAGCATGCATAGTTCCTTTGTATAAAGGCAAAGGGGATAAAAGAGAGTGCAAAAATTATAGGGGGATAAGTCTGTTGAGTGTACCTGGTAAAGTGTATGGTAGAGTTATAATTGAAAGAATTAAGAGTAAGACGGAGAATAGGATAGCAGATGAACAAGGAGGCTTTAGGAAAGGTAGGGGGTGTGTGGACCAGGTGTTTACAGTGAAACATATAAGTGAACAGTATTTAGATAAGGCTAAAGAGGTCTTTGTGGCATTTATGGATTTGGAAAAGGCGTATGACAGGGTGGATAGGGGGGCAATGTGACAGATGTTGCAAGTGTATGGTGTAGGAGGTAGGTTACTGAAAGCAGTGAAGAGTTTTTATGAGGATAGTGAGGCTCAAGTTAGAGTATGTAGGAAAGAGGGAAATTTTTTCCCAGTAAAAGTAGGCCTTAGACAAGGATGTGTGATGTCACCGTGGTTGTTTAATATATTTATAGATGGGGTTGTAAGAGAAGTAAATGCGAGGGTCTTGGCAAGAGGCGTGGAGTTAAAAGATAAAGAATCACACACAAAGTGGGAGTTGTCACAGCTGCTCTTTGCTGATGACACTGTGCTTTTGGGAGATTCTGAAGAGAAGCTGCAGAAATTGGTGGATGAATTTGGTAGGGTGTGCAAAAGAAGAAAATTAAAGGTGAATACAGGAAAGAGTAAGGTTATGAGGATAACAAAAAGATTAGGTGATGAAAGATTGAATATCAGATTGGAGGGAGAGAGTATGGAGGAGGTGAATGTATTCAGATATTTGGGAGTGGACGTGTCAGCGGATGGGTCTATGAAAGATGAGGTGAATCATAGAATTGATGAGGGAAAAAGAGTGAGTGGTGCACTTAGGAGTCTGTGGAGACAAAGAACTTTGTCCTTAGAGGCAAAGAGGGGAATGTATGAGAGTATAGTTTTACCAACGCTCTTATATGGGTGTGAAGCGTGGGTGATGAATGTTGCAGCGAGGAGAAGGCTGGAGGCAGTGGAGATGTCATGTCTGAGGGCAATGTGTGGTGTGAATATAATGCAGAGAATTCGTAGTTTGGAAGTTAGGAAGAGGTGCGGGATTACCAAAACTGTTGTCCAGAGGGCTGAGGAAGGGTTGTTGAGGTGGTTCGGACATGTAGAGAGAATGGAGCGAAACAGAATGACTTCAAGAGTGTATCAGTCTGTAGTGGAAGGAAGGCGGGGTAGGGGTCGGCCTAGGAAGGGTTGGAGGGAGGGGGTAAAGGAGGTTTTGTGTGCGAGGGGCTTGGACTTCCAGCAGGCATGCGTGAGCGTGTTTGATAGGAGTGAATGGAGACAAATGGTTTTTAATACTTGACGTGCTGTTGGAGTGTGAGCAAAGTAACATTTATGAAGGGATTCAGGGAAACCGGCAGGCCGGACTTGAGTCCTGGAGATGGGAAGTACAGTGCCTGCACTCTGAAGGAGGGGTGTTAATGTTGCAGTTTAAAAACTGTAGTGTAAAGCACCCTTCTGGCAAGACAGTGATGGAGTGAATGATGGTGAAAGTTTTTCTTTTTCGGGCCACCCTGCCTTGGTGGGAATCGGCCAGTGTGATAATAAAAAAAAAAATAATAATAATAATAATAATAATTATTTCTTTACGCTATACAAATAATGTAGTTTAAATGAAATAGAATATTGGTAAGTACGAAAGAAAGCCACTAATTTGCATATTGTTCCAATCACAATACTGTGACTGGAACAATACACAAATAACCTGCATATAAGAACTCGTGACAGTGTTTCAGTCTGACTTGGACCATTAACTAGTCACAGGAACACAAAGGTTGGGAGCCAATATGTATAGGAAAGGAGGGTTCCTGTTATCTGCATTTATGAGTAAATGTTAGGTACCCCACATATTAAGGAGTTACCAGGAACATAATTATTAATCTTCTTTCAACGCACTGGGCGCATCCTACCGAAGCAGGGTGGCCCAAAAAGAAAAACGAGAGTTTCTCTTTTTAAATTTAGTAATACATACAGGAGAAGGGGTTACTAGCCCCTTGCTCCCAGCATTTTAGTCACCTCTTATGACATGCATGGCTTATGGAGGAAGAATTCTGTTCCACTTCTCCATGGAGAAAATATAATTGTATAGAGTATGTGTATATAAAGAAGTGGAGAAGAAGCCTTACTGTGTAAGCCATGCGTGTCATAAGAGGCGACTAAAATACATACTGGGAGCAAGCAGTTACTAACCCCTTCTCCTGTATAAATTACTAAATGAAAAACTTTTGTTTCTTCTTTTTCAGATCACCCTGCCTCATTGGGAGACGACCACTGTGTTAAAAATGATATGGAGTTCATAAGTGCTGATCCCTAAATTTTATAACTTAATTCTCCTTAACATATTACTACAAGAAAGTGTTTTCCCCCAATAATGCAGTATCCACTTTACAGGTAGCTCTGGTGTATGGTCAGATGAATGAGCCGCCGGGTGCTCGTGCTCGTGTAGCTCTCACGGGACTTACAGTTGCCGAGTATTTCCGAGATAAGGAGGGTCAAGATGTACTCTTCTTCATTGATAATATTTTCAGGTATGGTAATATGCATGATGGTTGCAATTATTTTTTCAAAGGAACGTTGCTTTTGGCGATGAAAAATTGGACTTCAGGAAATGTCAGGAATGTGTTTTAAATTTTTACATTTTATGTATGTAAATAAAATTTCATCCATTTACAGTACAGTAACTGTATTTTTGTTACTGGGTGTATGACCTGCTCCAGGTACCATGATGTAAAAATGTTGGTAGAAGTACCAACAACGTATTAGGTAAAAGGAAACGTGCAAGTAATGCACCGTTTTATTGCGGCAACGTTTCACTCTTCAGGAGTTTTGTCAAGCCGTTATGGCTTGACAAAACTCCTGGAGATCAAAACGTTGCCACAGTAAAATGTCACATTAGTTGCAAGTGTGTCCATTTACCTAACAGGTACTACCATGATGGGCAACTAACAGGAATTTTGTTCTAGTTAAGTTGTTATTCAACAGGTTTACCCAGGCTGGCTCTGAGGTGTCTGCTCTGTTAGGTCGCATACCCTCAGCTGTGGGTTACCAGCCAACACTAGCCACTGACATGGGCAACATGCAAGAAAGAATTACTACTACAAAGCAAGGATCTATTACTTCAGTCCAGGTGAGAGGCTTCATTAAGCACAGTAGGAAATGTTTCACTTTCCAAAAGGTAATATATTTCCCCACTGATTATTTTCTGAATATCAAAGAAACTGGTACTAGTTTGCCCATTCTTTGGATCAAGCCTGATTGTCCCATACCCCAGGCACTGAATAACCATTAGGGGTTAGTGCTTCCCCATGATTATATAATACTAAATTTATTTATTTATTTTATTTATTTATTTGTCTTTGCAAATAGTACATTGAGATTTTGTATTTACAATAATGGGTTGCAATGCAAAGAGAGCCTCTATTATGCTTAGGCATTATGGGCCGACTTAACATTATTGGCTTACAGACTACTTAACACTAAGAATTATGTCATAGCTGTACAGTAGAATATTAATTATATCATAGTTGTACAGTAGATTATTAATTATTAATAATAATACAGGAGGGGCCCTGCATATACATCATCCTCTTTTCGGTGTTCCACATTTTCATTGGCTTTCAGTTGAGCCATTTTTCATTATTTTCGATGCTTTTACCGCTGTTTTCGCACAACAGTTGCATAAGGGAAGAAACAACTGGCACCATATTTTAAGGTAACTATTGTCCCCCCCCCCCCAAAGTCGGCCGTCTCCCACCGAGGCAGGGTGACTGTTGTATGTAATGTATATTTATTTTACATTTTTATAATTTTTATCTTTTATTTTTTTGTTTTAGCTGTCTTGAGAACTTAATATATGATAGTGTAAACGTGTTATCGGGTGTTATAGACACATTTGATAATGGAAAAAAACGGTCTTTTACACCCACCTGTGATTTTTCACTTACCATACAGGGTTGCGAACTTAAGATTCGTACAAACAGGGTCCACCTGTACCTCATTGTTTAATCGAGGAGATTTACATATCGCTTCCACTGATTTATAATTGTGTACTTGGTATTTTATTTGCACCATAAAAAATATACTTTCCTTGGTTTACAATAAAGTTTTTTTGTTTCAGGCTATTTATGTGCCCGCTGATGACTTAACTGATCCTGCACCAGCAACCACGTTTGCACATCTTGATGCTACAACCGTGCTCTCCCGGGGTATAGCCGAGCTGGGCATCTATCCTGCTGTTGACCCTTTGGATTCTTCTTCTAGAATTATGGACCCAAACATCATTGGTATCGAGCATTACTCCACTGCTCGAGGTGTTCAAAAAATTCTTCAGGTATCTATAATAATAATAATAATAATAATAATAATAATAATAATAACAGCCATACCGGGAGCATGGGGCCAGTAACCCCTTCTCCTGTATACATTACTAAAGTTAAAAAGAGAAACTTTTGTTTTTCTTTTTGGGCTACCCTGCTTCAGTGGGATACAGCTGGTTTGTAGAAAGAATAATAATTTTATTTCTGCAAGATACATATATGGTTTTTACAAAGTTAGATGACATTTAATGTTGCAGTATACATATATGGAAAGCTCTTATCTATGCGCAGTATTCTTTTACACAAGTAATGATTAAATTGCCAACGTGAGTTTGTGTGTGTGATTATCTAATGTGTATTAAAAACTGACAAAGGTGTGTAACACATGCAGTACAGGCTTCCCATTGCTTTATGCAGATTTACCATTATGCCACATCCTGTACCGTAGGGAAAAACTAAAAATTTGAATTTGAATGAGCAAAGTAAATCTGCCTAAGGCCTGAATTGCAACTACTGCATAAAATCTGGGACGCTTGAAGATGTAGACTTATACGGGTAGATAAGATAAATTTACAAAAAGAAATTATTAAAATTTTATAGAATAATTCAAGATTAGAAGGTTATACAGTTTAACGGATAGCTTTTAAATGTCTTGGAAAAAATATGAAAGTTGTAGAATAAAGGATTTCCTAGAGCTTTAGATTTTAGTAATTTTTTTTTAACTGTTCTGTTGCAGGATTATAAATCACTACAAGATATTATTGCTATTTTGGGCATGGATGAACTCTCCGAGGAAGATAAATTAACTGTAGCAAGAGCACGGAAAGTGCAGAAATTTTTGTCTCAGCCGTTCCAAGTTGCTGAAGTTTTCACAGGATACGAAGGGAAGTTTGTCTCTCTAGAAAAGACAATTAAGGTGAGGAAAAAGCATAGAGTTGAGACTTAGAAGTTGAAATATTTTACAAAAGCTTTAAGAAGTGTCACTGCAGTCATTCAAATTCAGAAAATTTCAGCATGATACAATGTTTGTAGAGATGGGTGACATTTAAGTGTGCATGCAGAGAGTTCCTTAGTATACAGAGCATTTCGGGCAAATTTAAGCCTATCTTAAGCCTAATAAGGCAATAACTAGTTGATTGCTTATACAGTGGACCCCCGCATACCGTTGGCATCACATAACGATTAATCCGCATACCGCTTGCTTTAATCGCAAAAATTTTGCCTCGCATACCGCTTAAAAACCCGCTCACCGCTGTTCGTCCGAGACGCGTCCAATGTGCGCCTTAGCCAGCCTCACATGTTCCGCCGGTGGCATTGTTTACCAGCCAGCCTCCGCGGTAGCATCCAAGCATACATTCGTAACATTTCGTATTATTACAGTGTTTTTGGTGATTTTATCTGGAAAATAAGTGACCATGGGCCCCAAGAAAGCTTCTAGTGCCAACCCTACAGCAATAAGGGTGAGAATTACTATAGAGATGAAGAAAAAGATCATTGATAAGTATGAAAGTGGAGTGCGTGTCTCCGAGCTGGCCAGGTTGTATAATAAACCCCAATCAACCATTGCTACTATTGGTGGTACAGCTGCTGCTGCTGCTGCACTGTCAGCTGCTGCTGCTGCTGCTGTAGCATCGTCTACTGCTGCTGTAGCATCGTCTGCTGCTGCTGTAGCATCGTCTGCTGCTGCTGTAGCATCGTCTGCTGCTGCTGTAGCATCGTCTGCTGCTGCTGTAGCATCGTCTGCTGCTGCTGTAGCATCGTCTGCTGCTGCTGTAGCATCGTCTGCTGCTGCTGTAGCATCGTCTGCTGCTGCTGTAGCATCGTCTGCTGCTGCTGTAGCATCGTCTGCTGCTGCTGTAGCATCGTCTGCTGCTGCTGTAGCATCGTCTGCTGCTGCTGTAGCATCGTCTGCTGCTGCTGTAGCATCGTCTGCTGCTGCTGTAGCATCGTCTGCTGCTGCTGTAGCATCGTCTGCTGCTGCTGTAGCATCGTCTGCTGCTGCTGTAGCATCGTCTGCTGCTGCTGTAGCATCGTCTGCTGCTGCTGTAGCATCGTCTGCTGCTGCTGTAGCATCGTCTGCTGCTGCTGTAGCATCGTCTGCTGCTGCTGTAGCATCGTCTGCTGCTGCTGTAGCATCGTCTGCTGCTGCTGTAGCATCGTCTGCTGCTGCTGTAGCATCGTCTGCTGCTGCTGTAGCATCGTCTGCTGCTGCTGTAGCATCGTCTGCTGCTGCTGTAGCATCGTCTGCTGCTGCTGTAGCATCGTCTGCTGCTGCTGTAGCATCGTCTGCTGCTGCTGTAGCATCGTCTGCTGCTGCTGTAGCATCGTCTGCTGCTGCTGTAGCATCGTCTGCTGCTGCTGTAGCATCGTCTGCTGCTGCTGTAGCATCGTCTGCTGCTGCTGTAGCATCGTCTGCTGCTGCTGTAGCATCGTCTGCTGCTGCTGTAGCATCGTCTGCTGCTGCTGTAGCATCGTCTGCTGCTGCTGTAGCACTGTCAGCTGCTGCTGCTGCTGTAGCATCGTCTGCTGCTGCTGTAGCACTGTCTGCTGCTGCTGTAGCACTGTCTGCTGCTGCTGCTGTAGCATCGTCTGCTGCTGCTGTAGCATCGTCTGCTGCTGCTGTAGCATCGTCTGCTGCTGCTGTAGCACTGTCAGCTGCTGCTGCTGCTGCTGCTGCTGTAGCACTGTTGTTGGTGTGGCTTATTGAGAATACCAAGAAACAATTAACCCCAGAGGATTTGCCACCCAGGATAACCCAAAAAAGTCAGTGTCATCGAAGACTGTCTAACTTATTTCCATTGGGGTCCTTAATCTTGTCTCCCAGGATGCAACCCACACCAGTCGACTAACACCCAGGTGAACAGGGAAAAAATGCCTGGAACTAGTGCTCATATTGGTGAATTTAAAGCCAGCAAAGGTTGGTTTGAGAGATTTAAGAATCGTAGTGACATACACAGTGTGATAAGGCATGCTCTGGAAGAAAATACCAAACAGGACCTACAGTACTCAGGAGGAAAAGGCACTCCCAGGACACAGTGTCTCATCAGTCATTGCTGCATCTTCAATAAAGGTAAGTGTCATTTATTCTTCATTTAGTAGACTAGTACATGCACAATATATACTGTGCATGTACTACTCTACTATTGTGCATGTATCCTTCTCTTTGTGTGTAGGAAAATGTATATTTCACGTGGTAAAAATTTTTTTTCATACTTTTGGGTGTCTTGCACGGATTAATTTGATTTCCATTATTTCTTATGGGGAAAATTCATTCGCATACCGATTATTTCGCATACCAATGAGCCCTCTTGCACGGATTAAAATCAGTATGCGGGGGTCCACTGTATATATGTATATACAGTCTCTAACCAGAGACCAAACAAAACGTTACTCGTCAATCCTAACCAGCCTGATAAGGTCAAAAAATTGTAATATGAGAACAGATTATCCAACTTACGAGATGATATAAAAAAGACCTGGAAAACCCTATCAGATATTCTAGGAACAAAAAAGATATCATGAAATAGCGAAATAAAATTAGCAAAATCAGATGAACCCCAACTCCCACCAACAGAAACAGCAAACAGACTCAATGATTTCTTCTCCACTATAGGACAAAACCTTGCCAATAAAATCCCAAGCTCAGACACCCTACCAAATGACTACCTCACTGGCAACTACCCGAACACACTGTTCCTAGCTCCGACTAACCCATACGAAGTCTCCCTTATTATCAATGCACTAAAAAACAAGGCAGGAGATTTAAATACCTTACCACCCTTTATATACAAAAAAGTGTCACAAGTGCTATCACCAATCATTGCAACACTCTTTAACAAATCCATTGAATCCTCCACCTTCCCTACAGTTCTCAAAATAGCAAGGGTCACCCTGATCCATAAAGGAGGAGACCAAACAGAGTTGAATAACTATAGGCCAATATCCAACTTACACCCTCTCTCAAAAATCTTCGAAAAATTAATTCATAAACGAATCTACTCCTACCTCATCTCCCAAAACATACTCAACCCCTGCCAATTTGGATTCAGGCCTAATAAAAATACTAATGATGCTATTATACACATGCTAGAACATATATACACTGCAATAGAGAAAAAAGAAGTCCCACTGGGGATCTTCATTGACTTACGTAAAGCTTTTGATACAGTTGACCATGACTTGCTCCACATAAAATTGTCACACTATGGTATAAGAGGGCACTCCCTCAACTACCTCAAGTCATAGCTCAGCAACAGAAGCCAATATGTGCACGCAAATGGGGCAAACTCTTCCGCACAACCAATTACAGTTGGTGTCCCACAGGGAAGTGTCCTTGGCCCTCTTCTTTCTCCTATACATAAATGACCTACCAAATGCTTCGCAATTACTCAAACCCACACTATTTGCAGATGACATTACATACGTCTTCTCTCACCTGAGCCCAGTCACACTAGCCAATACTGTTAATACCGAATTACAGAAAATATCTACCTGGATGAGGACTAACAAACTTACACTAAACATTGACAAAACCTACTTCATTCAGTTTGGTAACAGAGCTACAGATGTCCCTCTTAACATAATAATAAATGGATCACCTATCACAAAGCTAACCGAGGGAAAATTCTTAGGAATCCACCTTGATAATAGACTCAAATTTCATACACATATACAACAAATTTCTAAGAAAATTTCCAAGACCGTAGGCATATTATCGAAGATACGGTACCATGTTCCACAGTCAGCCCTCCTGGCCCTATATCACACTCTTATTTACCCCTATCTCACCTATGGAATTTGTGCATGGGGCTCAACAACAATTAACCATCTCAGACCACTAATTACCCAACAAAAGGCTGCAGTCAGAATGATAACAAATTCCCACTACAGGCACCACACTCCACCAATATTCAATACACTAAACCTACTCACCATATAAAACATCCATACTTATTACTGCACCTATTACATACATAGAACACTTAACTCTGATATTAACCCTCCCCTCAAACATCTCCTTGCCAACCTCAACAGAACACATGACCATAACACAAGGCACAGATCACTCTTTGATGTTTCTCGTGTCCATCTCACGCTATGCAAAAACTCAATGCACATAAAAGGCCCTAAAATCTGGAATTCATTACCTGTAAATATAAAAGGAACACTACCTGTTTATAAATTCAAGTCTCTTCTCAAAGATCACTTACTCACTCAAAACCAAATAAATACTGAATAACTGAACCTTATAAATTGTATATCTTAAATGTTTCTCACAATTATATCACATAAATGTTAAACCTAAGACCCAATCTAACTTTGTTATTATTTAAATACACTACCTAATGGAATACTCCATTCTACTGAATGTACAGCAATGCATGCAACCATATGACCTGTCTTTGTAATACTCATTTGTGCTTTATTGTTATTTGTTTATAATGTTTTATCACTGATTACATCATTGCTTAGTTAATCTTAAGTTAATTTTAAGCCAGCCCGTAATGCTATGCATACAAGTGGCTTTGGCATGTTGCTCTTACCTGTATTTTTTTGTACCTCTAAGTATGTTCAAAATATTAAATAAATAAATAAATAAATAAATAAATAAGTGGTCATTAACATCATGTAGAAATAACTATTTTTTATTAAATTCATTGAGATAATGAATGAGGTAATAATTTATGTATCTATGGTTTACCTTATTTTTCACTGATTTATCTGCTGACATGTTCACTTCCAGATATCTTGATACATCCACTTCTTTCATATTCCCTCCTTTCAGTCTGATGTTCAATCTACATAAATAATGAGTAGTATTACTGAATGTTATCTGATTATCATTAATTTTCATTGGTTCTTAAAGGTTTGATATGTTTATAATGATGGTAGGATTGCTGGTGTCCATTTTTCTGTCTCATAAACATGCAAGGTTTCAGGTACGTCTTGCTACTTCTATTTACACTTAGGTCACACTACGCATACATGGTTTTTTTTTTTTTTTTTCCAACAAGTCGGCCGTCTCCCACCGAGGCAGGGTGACCCAAAAAAGAAAGAAAATCCCCAAAAAGAAAATACTTTCATCATCATTCAACACTTTCACCACACTCGCACATTATCACTGTTTTTGCAGAGGTGCTCAGAATATAAGTTTAGAAGCATACAGATATAAAGATACACAACATATCCCTCCAAACTGCCAAAATCACATACATGTACAAGCATATATATACTCACCCCTTTGGGTTTTCTTCTATTTTCTTACTAGTTCTTGTTCTTGTTTATTTCCTCTTACTTACATGGAGAAGTGGAACAGAATTCTTCCTCCATAAGCCATGCGTGTTGTAAGAGGTAACTAAAATGCCAGGAGCAATGGGCTAGTAACCCCTTCTCCTGTATATATTACTAAATGTAAAAGGAGAAACTTTCGTTTTTCCTTTTGGGCCACCCCACCTTGGTGGGATATGGCCGGTGTGTTGAAAGAAAGAAAGAAAGAATGTTTATAATGTACAGTATATTAGGTCCAGATCAGATTTGGAAAGAATGGAGAAGGTGGTAAAGAAGGTTGTGTGTGTAAGGGGCTTAGACAGACAGCAGGCATGTGTGTGTGAGTATGTTAACATGTCAGAGAGGAGTGAGTTGAGGCAAATGATTTTTGGGACCTGTTGAGCTCTTGGAGTGTGAAGGGATTCAGGGAAAGTGGTTAGTCAGACTTGAGTCCTGGAGGTGGGAAGTACAATACGTACCTGCAGTCTAAAGGAGGGGTTTGGGATATTTGTTGTTTGGAGGGACATCTGAGCTGTTGTATCTGCACACCTCTGGCAGGACAGTGATAATGTGAATAATGGTGAAAGTCTTTCTTTTTTGGGTCACTACCTAGGTAGGAGATGACCAGTTTTTTAAAAAGAAAGTGTGATTCGAATTTTGATAGTGGGAATTGTCATGCCTGCATTTTTTTTTTTTTTTTTTTTTTTCAACAAGTCGGCCGTCTCCCACCGAGGCAGGGTGACCCAAAAAAGAAAGAAAATCCCCAAAAAGAAAATACTTTCATCATCATTCAACACTTTCACCACACTCGCACATTATCACTGTTTTTGCAGAGGTGCTCAGAATACAACAGTCTAGAAGCATAAACATATAAAGATACACAACATATCCCTCCAAACTGCCAAACTGCCTGCATATATTCACGAAATCGTAATGACAATTTCAAGCAAACCACACCATGGGCGGGGACTGAACTTGTGGTGAGCGAGTCATGAAACTCCTGGAGTTTTAAAATTCGCTCACCATGAGTTCAATCCCCACCCTTGGTATGGTTTATATCTGTGCACTCTTGAAAATACAGCTACGGAGTGAGTGAATGTACGTATTTCAATCTTTAGGACATTGAATTAGTAAGAAACAGGCTGTGTTATAGCAAAAGTCTTTAGCTGTGTTCATTTTTAAGTGGATTGCCATGTACAGTACCTGTACCATTTCTCTTACTTCCAGAGCTTCAAAGAAATTTTGTCTGGAAATTACGACCATCTTCCAGAAGCAGCGTTCTACATGGTTGGTGACATCAAAGAAGCAGCCCAGAAGGCACAACAACTTGCACATTAACCAAATATTACAATGTTTTTGGCAAAATGGACTGCATAGTTTATAATGCAGAATTTCTGAATACCATGGATGAAACCAATATTCTGTAGTATATACTGCAAAGTACTGTAAGCAAATGAATTGCAGCAATAGCTGGTATCAAATATTCAGGCTAAGCATGGGAAAAAAACATAGTTTCAAGATCTTGCATGTATGATGGGACCTAAGAGACCAGACACTAATGATGCTGCTGATCATAGTTTAATAAGAGGCTAATGAGTGATCCCTGCAAACACACTTGAGTACACTTGGGTGAGTGCAGCCAAAAGTTCCTCTTAATTATCATCCAACAGTCTGATAGTCTTCACACTGTTGGACAGACTTGCTTAGAGGATCTTTCAGACTATTTTTGTAAATTATCCTCGAGCAAAGTAAATTTTTGCAATGACCAGTAATTAAAATTTTCTGAAAATTTAATTTTTGCCATTATTTTCCTGTTGTGTATACAATATTAATTTTGTTATTTTTTTGAAAGAGTGCTGCAATTCATCACAATAATTTAAATACTTCTGGATGTCTGTAGAAATTTGGACCTTACATGTTAAATTTTTCAAAGAATATACTACTGTATATTGTTTTTAATGAGTGTTTTATTTGTGCTTTGTGAAGAAAGTGTATTTGTAAGGACCTATATATTACTGTAATGCTGGGAGCAAGGGGCTAGTAACCCTTTCTCCTGTATCAGTTACTGAATGTAAAAAAAGGAGAAAAGCTTTTGTTTCTTCTTTTTCGGGTCGCCATGCCTTGGTGAGAGATGGTCAGTGGATTAAAAAAAAAAATACTATGTCACTGTCTTTCTCTGGCACTGTCAAATTTTGTAAGCCTGTACTTAGAATTCTATGAGGCAAATCTTACATTCTCTGTTTCTTAAATTGTTGTACTCAATTTTAAGGTCTGATCTGAGACCAGATTTTGGGGTCAGCAGAAAAGTCCCAGTTATTGGAAGATTGAAAATCAGGAGAGACTTCTACCTCTGTGTGTCCTGGGCAAAGAATGGTAGGTCTCCCATTTAAATCTGTGGTGGGTTAGGATTTCTCAGTTCACCCTGTGCCCTTAGTATAAATCAAAGTGGAAAATTAATACCAAAAATAACAGGTTATGCTTAATGTAAGTAATGGGGATATGTTTTGAGGTAAGCCAGAATCATACAAACCCAAGTTTCACAGTAGAACTTTACAGATAGTGGACCCCCGCTTTACGATCAGCTCCCAGTGCAATTATGTAAGTGTATTTATGTAAGTGCATTTGTATGTGTATGTTTGGGGGTCTGAAATGGACTAATCTACTTCACAATATTCCTTATGGGAACAAATTCGTTCAGTACTAGCACCTGAACATACTTCTGGAATGAAATATGGTAAACCGGGGGTCCACTGTAATCACAATTTAAAATTAATTATTACACATAAGTGGTAACCTGGCTTAATTAGCGAGGTGTATAGGGAGTATTTTCTGGCCCAGGGAAAAACCTTAGTGCTCGTATTACCAATTTAAAAAGTAGGATAGACCAGAACTGTGGTAGACATCAAGTTGCCAAGTAGTCCATTGTGGCATTCACTAGTGGTCCTGGTCTTCTTTTTGATTATAATAATAATAATAGTGATCCTGGTGAGGTTCTTGTCTTCACTGAAGGCCTTCACCCATGATCTATTATTTTTTCTTAGTTTCTGACTTTACTGAAGAAAATGATTTGAAGCAGTACCACTTAAGTGTTTCAATAGCTAGTCGGTGTATTCAGATACAATAATTTGTGGTACTCGATCATCATTTTCTTTCCTTGAGCTGCCTTAACTGACATTTGATTTTCAGGGAATTATTATTGTTACAATCATAACTAAGCGCTAAACCCACAAGGGTAATTTTTCAGGGAAGCGGTCACCTTTTTGGTCGTTGGTGGGGGGGGAGAGAGAGAGAGAGAGAGAGAGAGGGGGGAGAGAGAGAGAGGGGGGGAGAGAGAGAGAGGGGGGGGGGGAGAGAGAGGGGGGGGGAGAGAGAGAGAGAGGGGAGGGAGAGAGAGTGGGGGGAGAGAGAGAGAGAGAGTGGGGGGAGAGAGAGAGAGAGAGGGGGGGGGAGAGAGAGAAGGGGGGGGGAGAGAGAGAGAGAGAGAGAGGGGGGGGGAGAGAGAGAGAGAGAGGGGGGGGAGAGAGAGAGAGAGAGGGGGGGGAGAGAGAGGGGGGGGAGAGAGAGAGAGAGAGGGGGGGAGAGAGAGGGAGGGAGAGAGAGAGAGGGGGGGAGAGAGAGAGAGAGGGGGGGGAGAGAGAGAGAGAGGGGGGGGGAGAGAGAGAGAGAGAGGGGGGGAGAGAGAGAGGGAGGGGGAGAGAGAGAGAGAGGGGGGGGATTGATGATGATGAAGGGGCATTGCTGGTGACCACAGTAATCCTTTTCTGAAACTCATTCTTCAGTTCGCTAGTGGTATTAAATGGGTCATAATCTGTTTTTTTTTTTTTTAATAGTACTCTTGCAAGTTTGCTTTAACGATTTTCAGATTCCCTGGTCTGGTTTATACTGGTCTGTGACTTGATATTATGGGGTCAGTATAAATTTTAAGATCGATCTCTGAAGGAGTATTCTCATAGGTCTGTAAGTCATGTACTGTGTATGACACTGTTCCTCTCACTCAGCAAAATGGTCTGATAGGTGAGATGCAAAGAAAAATTGGAATGACTTTCCAAATGGCAGTTTAAAAATATAAGTACACGGGAGTTCCAACGGATGCTTATCTCCTCTGGTGTACAGTGAACTCTGGATGCCTGTGCTGAATAAAAAAAATGAAGGTTTGGTCATATGGCTTCAGGTGGGGTGGTTCTTGCTTACTGATGTCACCCATTTTAACTACCTGCTTCACACCATTTAATGATTTGACATTTAAATGGCATACCCCTATACAAAATAGTACATAATACTGTAGACAACTGTAAGTCTCACCATCATATCTCACATTCTCAATACAAATACAAAATTTATTTCTTTGCAAAGGTTACAATGTGTGTAATTACATTTTATAATTTCTTGGTACAAAGAAAGCCACTATCATGCTGGGGCATTTCAGGCAGACCAATCCTAATACATGTACTTAGACTACTTAAGCCTATTCTGTGATTTTAATTTAGTTTTTTATTTGCAATAGTTGCATGCCATTACCACTAAGGCATGTCAAGGTGGAATTAGTGGAGCACATTACCTTCTGGAGTGTCCTTCCATCCCTTGGCATGACCATTGCTTTGGTGTGGGGTAGACCAAGCATCGCTGCTTGGTGTAAACAAACTAGTCGACAGTCGCTGGACACGTACCACATGATAATCTCTGTGGTTGTCCCCTCTCTATTTTCATTCATATCATAACCTTACTTTGCTTCTGGATATTAATAATGGCACCCAAATGGAATTAAAGTAATGCTGAAGGTGCCAAGAAGACAGGCATGAAACTCTTACCATTTCTAAGTAAACTGTGGATGAAACTGTGGTTACAGTAAAAGAGGGAGGTGGTGGTGTTTATGGCTAGTGTAACACACACACTGCAATTAGAAATTCTTGTGCCTTAAATAGTTATTTACCTATACTAGCTGCATACAGTGGAACCTCAAATATCGAACTTTCTTCAGTCCAGAAGGCTGTTCGAGTGCCTTTACCGAATTAATTTATTCCCATCAGGAATAATGTAAATTAGATTAGTCCATTTCAGACCCTCAAAAATACTTATAAAAGCACTTGCAAAAATACACTTACATAATTGGTTGTGTTGGGAGCAGTTCGATTTTTGAGGTTCCACTGTATTTGCTTTTTTTTATTACAAGCGTACCTTGCTAAAATATAAGATAATGCTTTTGTAAATTTTTTTTTTTTACTTAATTCATGTCTGTATAAAAAAACTCATGATTGTAACTAGATATAAACTTGTAAATACATTGTTCATTACCATTGTAACTTGTTTAGCTATCAGAACTTTATGACCCAGTCCTTGGACCAATTATGTGCCTCTGTAATGCTGAGGTACAGTCCCTGGACCCATTATGTGTCTGTAATCTTCTGTAATCTTTGCCCACTGCCCACACCAAGGGTATAGGGTGCATAATAAAAGATATTAAACTAACTAGCTGCATTTATATAATTATTGAATATCTTGGTGACTAATTGAGTATGAAAATGTTGTTAAAAGAGAAAATTGTGTAAGATTTATGATATAGTGAGGATGAGGGCCACAGTTGGTCATTTTGGCCAGTATGGGCCACATCAACATATATACACACTTCTGTGGCAACAAGAAGTAAAGAATGGGAGGTGCTATGTGTACACAATGTGCTATATATGTACCCTGTGCTATATATGTTCAATGTGCTATATTACACAATATATATGTACAGTGTGCTTTATATGTACATAATGTGCTTTATAAGTATACACAATGTGCTATATTACAAACCCATCAGTACCCCAGTAATCATTGTACCTATTTGTACTATTGCTTGAATAACTTTCTTTAACAGTTTCACAGATGCTACAGCAGCTGCTGGTTCCCCTTGAGGGAGGTCCCTTGATGGCGAGGTGGCTCTTGATCCAAGGAACTGGACCTGTTCGCCCCTCATATTAAACCCAATCTTGTGTAGAATGGCTAGGAATGTATCCAGGAAAACTCTTATTTGACTTGCATAAGAATAATAATAGTCATTATCAAATTCAAATTCAACAGACACTGGGTTATCCTATGTCATTTACATTGTGTATGATAGCTGTACTTACGTGTACCTGTGCCTAAATATACGTACTTAAAGACACTAGTATGCACTGCATTTTGAGAAAACTAATCAAAACAAATTTTAGCAGACACACGCATCACATCCATGAATAGTAACCACAGGTGTGCAGCTGTTACCACACACTCTGGGAGAGCAGTCACACACATCACATCTTTAATTACACATCCCAGTGGACATGTGATTTTCTTATAAAGGGGGGCAGTCACATACATCACATCCCCTCTCGTCTCTCTTGATGTTAGTCAGGAGTGCATGTTATTGGCTGACAAGCACAGCCAGAGATGTCACATCCTGTGTTATCTTCTACAGTGTTACACTCTGGAGAGAAAGTAACATAGGGACGTGGACAGTCGCATCCTCCTGTACTTATTACAAAGCACTCTGGGGGACACATGACATGTGCATGGGGACATTCGCATGTCACAGCCAAAGTTATCTCTTGTAACGTTACAATCTAGAAGACTCGTAACTGGCTTGCAGTGACAGTCACATGCTTGACAACTTGTTACTTCTGTTGTAACACTGCAGTCTTGAGGACACACAACAAGCTCGCAGGGACAGTTACATGTGTCACAACCTCTCTCATCCTTGGTAACGTCACACACTGGGGCACATGTTACAGCTTCAGAGTAGTGACAGTAACAGATATCACATCCTTGGCTATCCTCAGTAATATTACACTCTGGTCCTGTAGAAGAGATAATGGTGTTTACCTGGAGTTTACCTGGAGAGAGTTCTGGGGGTCAATGCCCCTGCAGCCCAGTCTGTGACCAGACCTCATGGTGGATCAGGGCCTGATCAACCAGGCTGTTACTGCTGGCTGCACGCAATCCAACGTACGAACCACAGCCCAGCTGGTCAGGCAATTATAGTACTGTAATAGTTTTTAAGACAGGTGACAACCTTACTGCATCAAGAACTAAAAATTCAAGAGAATCATATGCTAAACATTGTATTAACATAAGTAATAATAGAGACAGCATAAACTAGAAAAAGAAACCTAGTAAACTCTCATTATTACATGGGGTCAGCACTGTATGACCCTTATGACCCCCGAAACCCTCTCCAGGTATACTGCAGGTATGGGTTTAGAGCTTAGTTTTAGACTGTTGTAATAATTACATGGTGAAGGGGCATCCCTAATGGTGAAGACACCATCACTGTGACCACCTCTGATAACAACACAGCATCACAGTAGATGATTTTGATGGTATCTCATTTACTCCCTATTACACACACACACCTTCACAGGTGAGCACCCCTCAAAGGGGGTTCCTTGATACTGGTAACCCCTCAAGGAAGGTTCCTTGATGTTGGTGAGGGGCTCTTGATCTAGGGAACTGGATCTGTACTCCGGTTCCCTGAATTGAGCCTGAATACCTCCCATCCCCCCCACGTGCGCTGTATAATCCTATGGGTTTAGCGCTCCCCTATGCTTATAATAATTGGATGGTGCCGTGGAAGAAATACACCTAGTTACCACTGGGGTCCCTAATTTCCCTCTGTATTGGTGCGTAGCTAATTACTGACTTTGAGTTGTGTCAGAGTGATTTGTCAACTAGGTAGAAGCTGAGTATAGTAACGTTGTTGCTCTTGTGTCATGGTGTAGCACCAATGTTACCATTGTTAGTCACACTCCTAACAAGTTTACAAACCTGTGGTCATATAAGACTTGCCATAACATGATAATGGTATACAATACCGACACGTTGACAAATATGACACGTGCAATAATTAGGTAATTTTATTTCGAAATGTCCCGCCTACCCAGTAGGCTTCTTCAGTCGAGTACAGAGGAGTCAGTAGAAGCAGTAGAGATGTAAAGACTATATATTCAGTCCATCACCCCTTGAAGATGTGGTTTTGAGGTGGTCAGTCCCTCAACATTGTTCCAGACTGGAGCGATACTTTTTCCAGGCTGAGGGACTGACCACCTCAAACTACGTCTTCAAGGGTGATGGACTGAATATATCGTCTTTACATCTCTATTATTCCTGCTGCCTCCTCTGTACTAGACTGAAAAAGCCTACTGTGTAGGCGAAATGTTTCGGAATAAAGATATATGTGTCTTATCAATAATCTTGTTCAACTGGAGCCCTGAACACCATAAGTTCACTTACATCTCACTCTGGCTCATATTTTCTTTACTGTTGTATATTTCTAATAAACACCAGCTCAAATAGAGAAACTACATGAATATTGTATATTTCGGTTTCCCGCTGAAGCCCCTCTTCAGCAGGTTGAAGATGAGGACTATTAAATTATATTAGCATACTTTTTTTTTGTCAAATTCATATACGTAGGAATGAACACAATGATGCCTGACTGTTCACTCAATAAAATTTTATCTCCTCACTGAGTAAATTCTCCATGTTAGAGATTTGCGCTGGGACGGATCTACTATGCAACTAATGAATTTTAAGCTTTGGGGCTCCTAATTTAGGGTCCCTAATCCCAGAGGCCCCCCGGAAGTGACTTGAGTCCAATTTACTTAAAAATTTTGGGTCTACTGTTTGAGAAGGGGTTGCGAAGGGCCCCCCCCTTACAGTTCAAACTTCAGGGCCCCAAAAATGTAGGTCCTCCACTGCATCATTTGCGTCAGGTAAGGAGATTAATGCTGGTTGTCCTCTAACTCCTAAAGTCAGTTCCGGATCAGCCGGGCTGTGGCTCGTATGTTGGTTTGCGTGCAGCCAGCAGCAACAGCCTGGTTGATCAGGCTCTGATCCACCAGGAGGCCTGGTCTCAGACCGGGCCGCGGGGGCGTTGACCCCCGGAACTCTCTCCAGGTAAACTCCAGGTATCCCCCCTTAGTCTCATCTCCACTCATCTATAATCCCTCCCCATCGTCTCCGGTCCTATCCTCCCCGCCCACTAGGTAATTTACACTATATATGATAATTGTACTTATGTGTACATTTTGCTCAGGCAATAGTGCTTCACACTCGTGAAATCATAATAACGCGACTCCAAACCAATCATGGAACGAACATCAAAATGGTATACAATACCGACAGGTTGTTAGGTAAGACACATATGCAACAGTTAGACAACTTTATTCCGAAACGTTTCGCCTACACAGTAGGCTTCTTCAGTCGAATACAGGAAAGTAGGCAGGAACAGTAGAGATGTGAAGACGATGTAATCAGTCCATCACCCTTAAAGTCGTAGAATTTGAGGTTGTCAGTCCCTCGGCCTGGAGAAGTTCAGTTCCATAGTCAGGAACTATCTGAAGATCAAGCGACAGTGCGGAGACTTAAATACTGTCGGAAGGAGAGGTGCAGGGTTGTAGTAGTAGTAGTAGTGAGAGGCCACTGAGAGGTCATGTCCCTCTCAGATCCAACACTTCTCACTTGAAAAGCTTGTCCAAGGTGTTTTCTGTACCAAGATGTCACGTGTTGCAGTGTCTGACAAGATGAACATCAAAATGGTATACAATACCGACAGGTTGTTAGGTAAGACACATATGCAACAGTTAGACAACTTTATTCCGAAACGTTTCGCCTACACAGTAGGCTTCTTCAGTCGAATACAGAAAGTAGGCAGGAACAGTAGAGATGTGAAGACGATGTAATCAGTCCATCACCCTTAAAGTCGTAGAATTTGAGGTTGTCAGTCCCTCGGCCTGGAGAAGTTCAGTTCCATAGTCAGGAACTATCTGAAGATCAAGCGACAGTGCGGAGACTTAAATACTGTCGGAAGGAGAGGTGCAGGGTTGTAGTAGTAGTAGTAGTGAGAGGCCACTGAGAGGTCATGTCCCTCTCAGATCCAACACTTCTCACTTGAAAAGCTTGTCCAAATTCTACGACTTTAAGGGTGATGGACTGATTACATCGTCTTCACATCTCTACTGTTCCTGCCTACTTTCTGTATTCGACTGAAGAAGCCTACTGTGTAGGCGAAACGTTTCGGAATAAAGTTGTCTAACTGTTGCATATGTGTCTTACCTAACAACCTGTCGGTATTGTATACCATTTTGATGTTCATCTTGTCAGACATTGCAACACGTGACATCTTGGTACAGAAAACACCTTGGACAAGCTTTTCAAGTGAGAAGTGTTGGATCTGAGAGGGACATGACCTCTCAGTGGCCTCTCACTACTACTACTACTACAACCCTGCACCTCTCCTTCCGACAGTATTTAAGTCTCCGCACTGTCGCTTGATCTTCAAATAGTTCCTGACTATGGAACTGAACTTCTCCAGGCCGAGGGACTGACAACCTCAAATTCTACGACTTTAAGGGTGATGGACTGATTACATCGTCTTCACATCTCTACTGTTCCTGCCTACTTTCTGTATTCGACTGAAGAAGCCTACTGTGTAGGCGAAACGTTTCGGAATAAAGTTGTCTAACTGTTGCATATGTGTCTTACCTAACAACCTGTCGGTATTGTATACCATTTTGATGTTCATCTTGTCAGACACTGCAACACGTGACATCTTGGTACAGAAAACACCTTGGACAAGCTTTTCAAGTGAGAAGTGTTGGATCTGAGAGGGACATGACCTCTCAGTGGCCTCTCACTACTACTACTACTACTACAACCCTGCACCTCTCCTTCCGACAGTATTTAAGTCTCCGCACTGTCGCTTGATCTTCAGATAGTTCCTGACTATGGAACTGAACTGCTCCAGGCTGAGGGACTGACAACCTCAAATTCTACGACTTCAAGGGTGATGGACTGATTACATCGTCTTCACATCTCTACTGTTCCTGCCTACTTTCTGTATTCGACTGAAGAAGCCTACTGTGTAGGCGAAACATTTCGGAATAAAGTTGTCTAACTGTTGCATATGTGTCTTACCTAACAACCTGTCGGTATTGTATACCATTTTGATGTTCATCCTGTCAGACACTGCAACACATGGCATCTTGGTACAGAAAACACCTTGGACAAGCTTTTCAAGTGAGAAGTGTTGGATCTAAGAGGGACATGACCTCTCAGTGGCTACATTCTCACTACTACTACTACTACTACTCTGCACCTCTCCTTCCGACAGTATTTAAGTCTCCGCACTGTCGCTTGATCTTCAGATAGTTCCTGACTATGGAACTGAACTTCTCCAGGCCGAGGGACTGACAACCTCAAATTCTACGACTTTAAGGGTGATGGACTGATTACATCGTCTTCACATCTCTACTGTTCCTGCCTACTTTCTGTATTCGACTGAAGAAGCCTACTGTGTAGGCAAAACGTTTCGGAATAAAGTTGTCTAACTGTTGCATATGTGTCTTACCTAACAATCATGGAACGGTTGGAATTGAACTCATGGCAAGTTTTAGGACTCGCCATGGGTTCAAATCCAACTTGTTCCGTGGCTTGCTTCACACTCTTAGAAGGTAGTTAAGACCTGCACCTATTATGCATACAGTCATAGATATCACATCCTGGAGCGTCGTTTAAAAGTGAACATTGAGGTGGACAGTTCAGAGGAGGCCGACATATTTCACAATTACAAACTTCACAACCATCTTCGCCTCTCTGTACTTCACATCCCACTGGGCAGTCAATGATAGGTTCACAGTCAATACACTCACACACATCACAGTTGTTTTGATCGGTTTGTATTTTGCATCCAGAAGGGCAGTATATTAAGGGGGTACATAGACTGCAGTCACATACTGTACAGTCATCATTGTCCTTTGTGAGTGAACAGTGTGAGGGGCACTTGGGTACAAGTGGGCAAGCTGAACACTGGCAAGTGTCGCATCCGTCAGAATTTTTGACGACATTGCATAGCTCTGGACAGTCAGAAATAGGTTCGCATTTTGAACACTTGCAGTATAAGCAGCCGTACTGGCCTTTTAGAAGAGAACACCCTATTGGGCAATCGTCGATTGGTTTGCATGGTGGGCAAGGGCACGTGTCGCAACCATACCAGTCTTCCTTCAAGGGGCATTCAGGTGGACAGTTTGTGAGTGGTATACACTGAGGACAGTCACACACATCACACCCGTCACTGTCAAGTCTTACCTGACAACCAGTGGGACAGTCTTCCACAGGTACACACTGTCTACATATACAAACATCACAACCATTAATGTCCTCTTGTGTGTAACACGGTGGAGAACACTGACTGACTTCTTTACAAGGTGGACACTCGCATAAGTCGCAGCCATTTCCATCTTTGTGTATGGTGCAAAATGTTGGACATGTTTCTATAACTGGGCAACAGTTACAGAAATCGCAGCCATCAGTACCCTTCATCAAGTGGCAGGGAAATTCACAATCCACCTTCGGGCATTGATAAGAACAATCACAGACATCACACTTGTCAGGAAAAGACTTGATGTAACATGGAGGCTGACAATTTAGTTCTGGACAAGGGGAAGAACATTCACATGCATTACATCCATCAAAGCCAAGCCTGTACTGACACGGCGGCTGACACTCTATCTTAGGACACTGAAGAGGGCATTCACATGTAATGCAGCCGTCTGCATCGCTGACAACCTCACAGGAAATTGGACAATAAGATATTGTCGAGCATTTTCCTTGAAGGCTGCAGTTGCACTCGTTGCATCCACTTGTTGCTAGCTCTACTCTGCAACCCTGGGGACACTGGATGTCTGACACACAAGCTGTGGACAAAATAAAAATATCTATTAAAGTGTGCAACAACTGGCTTATATTAGCTAAAATTAATTAGCAAAATATGTTGTATAAAGGACTCAAATATTGCACTGATATCTTTGTAAGTACAGTACATGTGTATTAGTGCCACAGTGGGTCTTCACTAGTATTAGCACCACTGGGTCTTCACCAGTACTATCACCAGTGGGTCTTCACCAGTACTATCACCAGTGGGTCTTCACCAGTACTATCACCAGAGGGTCTTCACCAGTACTATCACCAGTGGGTCTTCACCAGTACTATCACCAGTGGGTCTTCACCAGTAATATCACCAGTGGGTCTTCACCAGTACTATCACCAGTGGGTCTTCGCCAGTACTATCACCAGAGGGTCTTCACCAGTACTATCACCAGTGGGTCTTCACCAGTACTATCACCAGTGGGTCTTCACCAGTACTATCACCAGTGGGTCTTCACCAGTACTATCACCAGAGGGTCTTCACCAGTACTATCACCAGAGGGTCTTCACCAGTACTATCACCAGAGGGTCTTCACCAGTACTATCACCAGAGGGTCTTCACCAGTACTATCACCAGAGGGTCTTCACCAGTACTATCACCAGTGGGTCTTCACCAGTACTATCACCAGAGGGTCTTCACCAGTACTATCACCAGTGGGTCTTCACCACTAAACACATCGACATTAGCCCTTCAAACCCAGACACTATAAAAGTCAACTACTTATAACAAAAACCTTTAACAGTCCTCAAAAATAATGGAGCTTAACTACGTACGTGTACTGAAATCATAATGGTCCATGGCCCAGGGTCCAGCCATGGTCATGACTGCCTGCAACACTAACAAGATCCCAACCATCATAATGACTGGTAGAGCTCTTCTTCAAGACCTGCCCAGGCTCGGTTCACACCTTCCCTACCAGAGTTGGGTGAACAGTGCAGCTGCCTCTTCTAAATCATCTTCACTGATGGAGATTTAATGTTATGTCTGGTATTGCAAGCTTGTAGCTGTTAGTGTCACCTTGCAACACTGAGCTTTGTTGAACATTTATTGCACGTCCAGTACAATACTACGTGACTATCCCTGTCTTATATTAACAAAAAACCTACTGAAGTGGTCTCATAAGAAATGTATTTCATCATCTGTTTGAAAAACGATGTAAAGAACTAACCAAGGCACACTTGTTTGCTAAATTCTGGATACTAGTTGATATATGTAGGTTATAACACACAAAGTGTTTTTGTCTGACTTTTTTTTAGGTAATTTACACTATGCTAATTGTACTTATGGGCACCTGTGCCTAAATAAACTTAAAGATCACTGACACAAGAAAAAAATACCTGGAGCATGTTGGCTCTGGACTTTCCTAAAATCTACATGTACTCCTGGCAAGGTTAAACTTTTAATTTAAGTTTAATATATTTATTAGGCACCCCATACCCATCCTGTGGTCAACCTGACTCTAATTTCCTCGTGGCTCTGTTGGTAGCCGCCTCAGCTACCAACACTCAGGGACCGAGGTTCGATTCCCGGCACGAATGATTGGTTATCCTATGCAATTTACTCCAGATAATTGTACTTATGTGTACCTGTAAGTTTATTTAGGCACAAGTACACATAAGTACAATTATCATACATAGTATAAATTACTTAGGATAACTCGAAGACAAAGTAATTTATTTCCACTAAGGTCCCTGGTTCTAGATAATTTACACACGTTACTAGGTATAATAAATGTACTCAGGTACACAAGTACCTAAATAAACCTACTTCCATTAAAGTCCTTGCTAGGTGAACACTGCCAAAAAAAAGTGTAAGAAAACATGCCCATTTCTCTACCCACCCCAGAATTGAACCCTGATCCATCAGTTGTGAGCCTATGGCACTACCATTGCGCTAGGAGCCTTCCCTAGGGGGGTGACATAGGTAATAAAGTGTCAGGGAATAATTGGAATTTCCCATAAGAGATGGCAGTAGTAGTAATGTTAAGGGGTAACTGAAGTAGTGAGTCAGTCAGCAGCTGACACCTGTGTAGAGGCAGCCAGGGGGCGGGGCTGACACTACCTGATAAAGAGAAGTAGAGCCTCAGGTACCAGGGAAGAAGAGCCTCAGGTACCAGGGAGAAGCAGAGCCTCAGGTACCGGGAAGAAGCAGAGCCTCAGGTACCGGGAAGAAGCAGAGCCTCAGGTACCGGGAAGAAGAGCTTCAGGTACCAGGGAGAAGAGCCTCAGGTACCAGGGAGAAGCAGAGCCTCAGGTACCGGGAAGAAGCAGAGCCTCAGGTACCGGGAAGAAGCAGAGCCTCAGGTACCGGGAAGAAGAGCTTCAGGTACCAGGGAGAAGAGCCTCAGGTACCAGGGAGAAGCAGAGCCTCAGGTACCGGGAAGAAGCAGAGCCTCAGGTACCGGGAAGAAGCAGAGCCTCAGGTACCGGGAAGAAGAGCTTCAGGTACCAGGGAGAAGGGCCTCAGGTACCAGGGAGAAGCACAGCCTCAGGTACCGGGAAGAAGAGCTTCAGGTACCAGGGAGAAGAGCTTCAGGTACCAGGGAGAAGAGCTTCAGGTACCAGGGAGAAGAGCTTCAGGTACCAGGGAGAAGAGCTTCAGGTACCAGGGAGAAGCAGAACCTCAGGTACCGGGAAGAAGAGCTTCAGGTACCAGGGAGAAGCAGAACCTCAGGTACCGGGAAGAGCCTCAGGTACCAGGGAGAAGAGCTTCAGGTACCAGGGAGAAGCAGAACCTCAGGTACCGGGAAGAGCCTCAGGTACCAGGGAGAAGAGCTTCAGGTACCAGGGAGAAGCAGAACCTCAGGTACCGGGAAGAGCCTCAGGTACCAGGGAGAAGAGCTTCAGGTACCAGGGAGAAGCAGAACCTCAGGTACCGGGAAGAAGAGCTTCAGGTACCAGGGAGAAGCAGAGCCTCAGGTACCGGGAAGAAGAGCCTCAGGTACCGGGAAGAAGAGCAGACTCAGGTACCAGAAAGCAGCAGACTCAGGTACCAGGAAGCAGCAGACTCAGGTACCAGGAAGCAGGTAACTCAGGTACCAGGAAGCAGGTAACTCAGGTACCAGGGAGCACAAGAACACTAAGATGATCACCACAGACACTAAGATTCGCTCTAATAGTGCCAGGGAAGGACAGGTAATTATCATTATTTTACCACTCTTATGCACCATCTTATTATTATTATATTGCTATTATTATGGGCTATCATTGCTATTATTACAGTCATAAGATAAGATAAGATAAGATTTTGTTCGGATTTTTAACCCCGGAGGGTTAGCCACCCAGGATAACCCAAGAAAGTCAGTGCGTCATCGAGGACTGTCTAACTTATTTCCATTGGGGTCCTTAATCTTGTCCCCCAGGATGCGACCCACACCAGTCGACTAACACCCAGGTACCTATTTGCTGCTAGGTGAACAGGACAACAGGTGTAAGGAAACGTGTCAAAATGTTTCCACCCGCCGGGAATCGAACCCGGGCCCTCCGTGTGTGAAGCGAGAGCTTTAGCCACCAGGCCACCGGGCCACCGGGTCATTGCTATTATTACAGACTGTCATTGCTATTATTACAGACTGTCATTGCTATTATTACAGACTGTCACTGCTAATATTACAGACTGTCATTGCTAATATTACAGACTGTCATTGCTAATATTACAGACTGTCATTGCTATTATTACAGACTGTCATTGCTATTATTATGGGCTATCATTGCTATTATTATGGGCTATCATTGCTATTATTATGGGCTATCATTGCTATTATTATGGGCTATCATTGCTATTATTATGGGCTATCATTGCTATTATTATGGGCTATCATTGCTATTATTACAGACTGTCATTGCTATTATTACAGACTGTCATTGCTATTATTACAGACTGTCACTGCTAATATTACAGACTGTCACTGCTAATATTACAGACTATCATTGCTATTATTACAGACTGTCATTGCTATTATTACAGACTGTCATTGCTAATATTACAGACTGTCATTGCTAATATTACAGACTGTCATTGCTAATATTACAGACTGTCATTGCTAATATTACAGACTGTCATTGCTAATATTACAGACTGTCATTGCTAATATTACAGACTGTCATTGCTAATATTACAGACTGTCATTGCTATTATTACAGACTGTCATTGCTATTATTACAGACTGTCATTGCTAATATTACAGACTGTCATTGCTAATATTACAGACTGTCATTGCTATTATTATGGGCTATCATTGCTATTATTATGGGCTATCATTGCTATTATTATGGGCTATCATTGCTATTATTATGGGCTATCATTGCTATTATTATGGGCTATCATTGCTATTATTATGGGCTATCATTGCTATTATTACAGACTGTCATTGCTATTATTACAGACTGTCATTGCTATTATTACAGACTGTCATTGCTAATATTACAGACTGTCATTGCTAATATTACAGACTGTCATTGCTATTATTATGGGCTATCATTGCTATTATTATGGGCTATCATTGCTATTATTATGGGCTATCATTGCTATTATTATGGGCTATCATTGCTATTATTATGGGCTATACATTGCTATTATTATGGGCTATCATTGCTATTATTATGGGCTATACATTGCTATTATTATGGGCTATCATTGCTATTATTACAGACTGTCACTGCTAATATTACAGACTGTCATTGCTAATATTACAGACTGTCATTGCTATTATTATGGGCTATCATTGCTATTATTACAGACTATCATTGCTATTATTATGGGCTATCATTGCTATTATTACAGACTGTCATTGCTATTATTACAGACTGTCATTGCTATTATTACAGACTGTCATTGCTATTATTATGGGCTATCATTGCTATTATTACAGACTGTCATTGCTATTATTACAGACTGTCATTGCTATTATTACAGACTGTCATTGCTATTATTATGGGCTATCATTGCTATTATTACAGACTATCATTGCTATTATTATGGGCTATCATTGCTATTATTATGGGCTATCATTGCTATTATTACGGGCTATCATTGCTATTATTACAGACTGTCATTGCTATTATTACAGACTGTCATTGCTATTATTACAGACTGTCATTGCTATTATTACAGACTGTCATTGCTATTATTACAGACTGTCATTGCTATTATTATGGGCTATCATTGCTATTATTACAGACTGTCATTGCTATTATTACAGACTATCATTGCTATTATTACAGACTATCATTGCTATTATTATGGGCTATCATTGCTATTATTACAGACTGTCATTGCTATTATTACAGACTATCATTGCTATTATTATGGGCTATCATTGCTATTATTATGGGCTATCATTGCTATTATTATGGGCTATCATTGCTATTATTATGGGCTATCATTGCTATTATTATGGGCTATCATTGCTATTATTATGGGCTATCATTGCTAATATTACAGACTGTCATTGCTATTATTACAGACTGTCATTGCTATTATTACAGACTATCATTGCTATTATTATGGGCTATCATTGCTATTATTATGGGCTATCATTGCTATTATTATGGGCTATCATTGCTATTATTACAGACTGTCATTGCTATTATTACAGACTGTCATTGCTATTATTACAGACTATCATTGCTATTATTACAGACTATCATTGCTATTATTACAGACTGTCATTGCTATTATTACAGACTGTCATTGCTATTATTACAGACTGTCATTGCTATTATTACAGACTGTCATTGCTATTATTACAGACTGTCATTGCTATTATTACAGACTGTCATTGCTATTATTACAGACTGTCATTGCTATTATTATGGGCTATCATTGCTATTATTACAGACTATCATTGCTATTATTACAGACTGTCATTGCTATTATTACAGACTGTCATTGCTATTATTACAGACTGTCATTGCTATTATTACAGACTGTCATTGCTATTATTACAGACTGTCATTGCTATTATTACAGACTGTCATTGCTATTATTACAGACTGTCATTGCTATTATTACAGACTGTCATTGCTATTATTACAGACTGTCATTGCTATTATTACGGACTGTCATTGCTATTATTACGGACTGTCATTGCTATTATTACGGACTGTCATTGCTATTATTACGGACTGTCATTGCTATTATTACGGACTGTCATTGCTATTATTACAGACTGTCATTGCTATTATTATGGGCTGTCATTGCTATTATTACAGACTTTCTTTCAACACACCAGCCGTATCCCACCAAGGCGGGGTGGCCCAAAAGGAAAAACGAAAGTTTCTCCTTTTACATTTAGTAATATATACAGGAGAAAGGGTTACTAGCCCCTTGCTCCTGGCATTTTAGTTGCCTCTTACAACACGCATTTCTTAAGGAGGAAGAATTCTGTTCCACTTCCCCATGGAGAATTATTACGGACTATCATTGCTATTATTATGGACTGTCATTTAGTCAACTGTATTTAGTCAACTGTATTTAGTCAACTTACTCCATAATTTGTAATAATTTAGGGTTAAGAATTAATCTAAGTTTGCCCGAAATGCCTAGCCATGCTAGGTGTCCTAGTGGCCCCCTCTGTAATTAGTATTTTATTACATGTAAACCACACAATAACCAAAATCTGTGAACCCTGCATTGTAATCCTTATAGAGAATAAACTTGATTGATTGATTGATTATTATTGACTGTCATTGGTATTATTATGGACTGTCATTGCTATTATTATGGACTGTCATTGCTATTATTACGGACTATCATTGCTATTATTACGGACTATCATTGCTATTATTATGGACTGTCATTGCTGCTATTATGGATTACTATCGCTATTATATGGACTTTTATTAGACTACTACTCGACGCAACTCTGGAATTAACATACATATTACATTACATATTATCTGTTACACCATGGAATGAGTATTTCTTGTGGAAATTGTTATTTTTGGAGATATAAGTCAAAATTGTTAAATTGCTTGAGGCAGTTAACATGTAGTCATTATGTCATGGCATATGAATAGCCCATTAATGTTAAAGATGCACAAGTACCGATGGTGGAGTAAGGTTAAGCTGCATTAGATTATTCGAGGGGTGGTTTAGGTGGCTTTTGTTAGGCTAAATTACTTTTTTTTTACTTGCGCAACAGAGTAATATATCTACTAAGAGCAACCTTGAATTTGAGTAATTCGGACAGTTAATGGCCAAAATTCTCCGAATATCAGTCGTTTAGGACCCCATTGGAAATGAGTCACTTTGACTTTTTTTTTTTTTGGGGGGGGTTTATCCTAGTTGGTAATTTACTCGTGTTACCATGTGTGATAATTGTAGTTATGTACAACTTACCCAGGTTATATTGTAGCTTGGTGATAGAACATTCTTGTAGTATATGAATGACCAAGATACAGTATTAGTTTTATATTGATGTCGCTTATACTGATACTCTTGCTTGTATATACAGCCTCTCCTCACTTACCGACGACTCGGACTTACGCGGGCTCTCTGACCAGTATGGATACCTAAATAATGGATATAAGAGCTGATTTCTTCTATTCTGTTTACTGCAATATACAGTACACAAATGTACAAACATTTAAAAATATACCAGAAATGTTATAGATAGTGCAAAGGTGACGTTAAAATAATATCAAGGATGGTTGACACATACCTACTACCATTATAGTATTTATTTATTTATTCAAATTCAAATTCAAAGTTTATTCTCTATAAGGATTACAATGCTGAGTTTACAGAATTTGGTTATTGTGTGGTTTACATGTAGTAAAATACTAATTACAGAGGGGGCCACTAGAACACCTAGCATGGCTAGGCATTTCAGGAAGGCTTAGAATAATTCTTAACTTTAAAATATTACAAATTATGAGGTAAGTTGGTATTATGGCTAAGTGACTAAATACTAGTTTGTGAGTTTAGCAATGTGAATGCTTTTGTTTTGGCACAGTACATATTTTCAGTATTGGAGTATCACAGGCTAACTTATGACTAGTTAGGATTCATTATTTTAAGATTGAGATTGATATTTCTGTTTATGGTCAAATGGGTGAGTGATACAGAGTAGTACAAATGAATACAGTTAAGTGCAACATGCCAAAGCCCCTTGTATGCAGAGCATTATGGGCAGGATTAAAATTAACTTAAGATTAACTAAGCAGTGATATATTCAGTGGTAAAACATTATTATAAACAGATAACAATTAAGCACAAATGAATATTACAAAGACAGGTCATATGGCCATTTACTGTATTGCTGTGCATTCAGTAGAATGGAGTATTCTGTTAGGTAATGTAATTAAAAAATAACAGTTTGATTGGGTATCAGGTTAAACATTTATGAGATACAATTATAAGAAACACTTATGAGTTACGACGAATTCGTTTACCGATGTGGTCTTAGGAGCGGAACTCCATCATTAAGTGAGGAGAAGCTGTATATAATATATAGTAAATATACTATACACATTTATACAGTAATATATATATATTTATTGTATGACCTTTATGGGTTTAGTGCTTAGTATTGATTATTATAATAAAAATATTATAGTATACTATACAATAATATATATATATTACATATACAGGAATATAATATATACAATAATATATATATACAATATTAATTATTTTGCATTGATATTGATATACATATTTGTATTGATGTTTTTACTTGTTATATTATTGATGATTTTACATACTTGTCAGGTCGACATCCGTGAAGATGAGGACCAGGGAGTTAAGCTTTCAGAAATTATTGAACTTCTCGTTGCTGCTGGTTACTTCAGAGCGAGGATCAAGGGTCTCTCACCGTTTGACAAGGTTAATTGGCATGTGTTTTATATGCAAAAGACAGTTAATGACTCGGTATATAGCCTTAAGGTATTTTTGTTTTTAAAAATTGGTCTAATAAGCTGAAGTTGTATGCATTTTATGAGGACCCTTGCAAATGATTTGCTGACAATTTGCTAACACCTCAGAGACAAACAGATGAGCCTTACGCAAATAACCCGCACATAGAAGAGAGGAGCTTACGGCGACGTTTCGGTCCGACTTGTACCTGTATTGTCTTTTTTTTTTTTTTGTTATTGTTAGATGAGCCTTTTACTTGACATTTTTCACTTAAGAAAAAGGGGATGGTTCTTTGATGCTTGTGAAAGGCTCTTAATCCTGGTACTTGTACGTACTCTTCCCTTCCTTGAATCAAACCTTGTTACTTCGCATTCCCTCAGCATTGTATGGCCCCAAAGGGTTTACCACTTCCCATTACATTACCACTTGACAATGTGTCACTCAAGTGCGAGGCTTTTCGAAACACTTGAGTTATCAGTGAAGATTAACACAAACATAAAATAACATAAGCCTTTGTTATGGTACTTTTGTTTAAAAGAAATATCTTTATAATGAAGGCTTATGCTCTTTTGTGTCTTTTCTCTAGGTACCCCCACTTGCTTTACAACTCCTAATTAATTGCACTTAATATGTTGGTGAAGGTAGACAGAATGCTATAAATTCACGGAAAATTAGAGACTGAATGATGAGTGTGTGTGGGTGGGTACAGACAGTAAACTGGTGTGTGCAGCCTACAGCCCAGGGAACAATGAAAACAAAAAAGTCCTTTATGTGGCTGCTTTGGCCCATACTGGACAAATGTTCGAGTTAACGGACATCATGCAATGTTTCAGAAGACATCTGGACACTATCACTGTGGGCAAAATGCAGAATTCGAGACTTATCCATTTTGTCCAATAATTGGAGCATATGTCTGCCCAAATTTTTTTTCCGAAATTGCTAAAATCCACTAATGAGAAGTTGATGGATGCTCTGCTACCAGTATATTTTCACTTGCTGGCTTTTGTCATTATCCATCTATGCATTGGTTATTCTCATTATACATTATGTAACTTTTTATCCCTCAGATTGTTGGTGGAATGACTTGGTGTATAGAGACTTGCAACTTTGACGTCGACATAGATCTGCTTTTCCACGAGAATCTCACCATTGGTCAGAAAATGTGAGTGTGGGGAATAATTTCATGCATATTTATTATTGTTCAGGACTTGAAAAGTAATGGTATTAAAGCATTATGCATTATCTTCTATAGATAATACTGTATTTTATTTTTTGTTTTACAGCACAATATAAGCAATATACCATGCATTGCTTTGCTTCATAATATACATAAATTTTTTTTTGACATAATTTGCCTATTATAAATGTAGATTAGTGTAATTATAATGGGCTGTTATCTTTGTTCAGTTATCAGAATCTCAGGAATTAGACACATGGGCAGTACCTGGGTATCTATAATTTGGAGATGGTTTGCCAACCATTAGCTTTACCAATGCAGTACAGGTATATAAATGGAACTCTGTAGAAGAGGTACCATATTTTCCAGCATATAAGGTGTACTTTTTACCCTACAAAATGTCTTGGAAAATCAGCCTGCACCTTATATGCTCAGTGTTAAGGGTAGGCTTTGGGTTACGCTTTAGCAGTTGTTTGCTAGCGTAATGTGACAACTGCTTTGAAACATTGTCTGTGTGCCTTATATGCCAGAAAATACTGTTATCAGTCCCTCAGTCTTGTAGAATTATATACAGAAGAGAGTAGGAGATGGGGTAATCAGTCCCTTGGCCCAGGAGCAGGTGTTGAGCACTGAAGTGCAGGCAGGAAGGTGTGCACATATATAATGGAGTCAGATGAGATGCAGCAGATGAAGGCTTTGTCATAAAATAATTTCCCATGACATGGGCATACTTGTCAGATTTTTGAGTAACCGGCATGTTGATTTAAAGGATACCAACGTTTAATGTGTATATGTATTGAATAAAGTACGCTATGTACAGGTATTAAACCCTCCTCCTATATAAATTATTAAATATAAAAAGAAAAGAAATTGTTGTTTCTTCTGTTTAGGGCAGCCCTGCCTCAGTGGGAGACTGCCGGTGTGCTAAAATATACCTGCAGAGAGCATGCATAGTTCCTTTGTATAAAGGCAAAGGGGATAAAAGAGAGTGCAGAAATTATAGGGGGATAAGTCTGCTGAGTATACCTGGTAAAGTGTATGGTAGTTATTATTGAAAGAATTAAGAGTAAGACGGAGAATAGGATAGCAGATGAACAAGGAGGCTTTAGGAAAGGTAGGGGGTGTGTGGACCAGGTGTTTACAGTGAAACATATAAGTGAACAGTATTTAGATAAGGCTAAAGAGGTCTTTGTGGCATTTATGGATTTGGAAAAGGCATATGACAGGGTGGATAGGGGGGCAATGTGGCAGATGTTGCAGGTGTATGGTGTAGGAGGTAGGTTACTGAAAGCAGTGAAGAGTTTTTACGAGGATAGTGAGGCTCAACTTAGAGTATGTAGGAAAGAGGGAAATTATTTCCCAGTAAAACTAGGCCTTAGACAAGGATGTGTGATGTCACCGTGGTTGTTTAATATATTTATAGATGGGGTTGTAAGAGAAGTAAATGTGAGGGTCTTGGCAAGAGGCGTGGAGTTAAAAGATAAAGAATCGCACACAAAGTGGGAGTTGTCACAGCTGCTCTTTGCTGATGACACTGTGCTCTTGGGAGATTCTGAAGAGAAGTTGCAGAGATTGGTGGATGAATTTGGTAGGGTGTGCAAAAGAAGAAAATTAAAGGTGAATACAGGAAAGAGTAAGGTTATGAGGATAACAAAAAGATTAGGTAATGAAAGATTGAATATCAGATTGGAGGGAGAGAGTATGGAGGAGGTGAATGTATTCAGATATTTGGGAGTGGACGTGTCAGCAGATGGGTCTATGAAAGATGAGATGAATCATAGAATTGATGAGGGGAAAAGAGTGAGTGGTGCACTTAGGAGTCTGTGGAGACAAAGAACTTTGTCCTTGGAGGCAAAGAGGGGAATGTATGAGAGTATAGTTTTACCAACGCTGTTATATGGGTGTGAAGCATGGGTGATGAATGTTGCAGCGAGGAGAAGGCTGGAGGCAGTGGAGATGTCATGTCTGAGGGCAATGTGTGGTGTGAATATAATGCAGAGAATTCGTAGTTTGGAAGTTAGGAGGAGGTGCGGGATTGCCAAAACTGTTGTCCAGAGGGCTGAGGAAGGTTTGTTGAGGTGGTTCGGACATGTAGAGAGAATGGAGCGAAACAGAGTGACTTCAAGAGTGTATCAGTCTGTAGTGGAAGGAAGGCGGGGTAGGGGTCGGCCTAGGAAAGGTTGGAGGGAGGGGGTAAAGGAGGTTTTGTGTGCGAGGGGCTTGGACTTCCAGCAGGTATGCGTGAGCATGTTTGATAGGAGTGAATGGAGACAAATGGTTTTTAATACTTGACGTGCTGTTGGAGTGTGAGCAAAGTAACATTTATGAAGGGGTTCAGGGAAACCGGCAGGCCGGACTTGAGTCCTGGAGATGGGAAGTACAGTGCCTGCACTCTGAAGGAGGGGTGTTAATGTTGCAGTTTAAAAACTGTAGTGTAAAGCACCCTTCTGGCAAGACAGTGATGGAGTGAATGATGGTGAAAGTTTTTCTTTTTCGTGCCACCCTGCCTTGGTGGGAATCGGCCGGTGTGATAATAAAAAAAAAAATAAAAATAAAGTATTTTTAGATATTTTCTATATACAGTACATGGCTAATCCTCTTTACAGAGCTCTAACGGAAAGAATTGTACGAGTTCTGCGATCCATGAAGTGCCCACACAGACTAGAGCCTCATCAAATCCAGGGCCTGGATGCTATACGCATCTTTCCAGTAATTCAGGTATGCAAAATGACAGTACACAGGACTCGAGTCCTGGAGGTGGGAAGCACAGTGCCTGCACTCTGAAGGAGGGGCAGGGGTGGGAAGTACAGTGCCTGCACTCTGAAGGAGGGGCGAGGGTGGGAAATACAGTGCCTGCACTCTGAAGGAGGGGTGTTGATATGTTGTCGTTGTTGAACCACAGTACTGGCACAGCTCTGGCAAGACCGCGATGGAGCGAATGATGATATAGATAATCGATTTAAATTTACATTAGTTTGTCGCCAAATTCAACAGCATTTGTACCTGAACATGAATAAAATCTTTGGAATATAAAACAGTACTGAAGTGGGGGTAATATGGCTGCAGATGGAATAAAAACAGTACTGAAGTGGGGGTAATATGGCTGCAGATGGAATAAAAACAGTACTGAAGTGGGGGTAACATGGCTGTCAGACTTAGAATTACAGAGCATCTCAAATGTTCATACAGAATTAAGTCTCATAGAAGTGACTGTTGTAGATCCAATACAATAAAGTACAATGCAATACAACTTTATTTCTTTTCTGCAGTATGCAAAATGTAGTTTATATGTAATAAAATATTGTTACACACAAAAGGAAGCCACTAGCATGTGGTGCATTTTGGGCAGACTAATCCTAATGTTTACAGACTGATTAGGTTACATAGGGTATTGAGTAGGATTTTTTTTAATATACAGAGATAGTGCTTTATATTTCTGGAAATGGTTGAGACTACTGTAGTTGATACACACTTTTTTTTCAGTGGCTTGTGAAGAAGGCTCTCGAAACAAGAGAAGAATTTGGTGACGAGACCAGGAATTTTTCAGTTTTCCAGTTCCACCATTACTATGTTACCCCTCAAGAAGAAAAATTAAAGGAGTCGTTGGTCAAAGCTACCCAGACATTATCTGCAGTTCAGGTTTGCATTTGGGGATCCAGTTGCACATGGTTACACATGCAATTGAAAATGTTTTCATATACAGTGCTGCAAAACAACCCATGAAAAAAATAGTACGCTATCAATCACTTTCATGATTTCTCACATTATCAAGGACCTGACAGATATTTGATAAAGTGGCAAATTACAAAAGCACTTGGAAGTTTACCATTTTTCACAGTAGTTGTTATGTATATTGTGATATCACCTTTTTACTGTGATCTTAATGCATATAGTAATGAACATTGTTCAGTGCTCTGTTGAGCACTGAAAAGTGCTCATTAGAGCATGTCAGCAAAAGAGGATCCCAGAAGGGGATCAAAATATACAACTCAATTAATCTTGTGAGTTTGTCTCCATGTGGATTATTACTGAGCATTGAAGTGTTCATTATACAGTACTGTATAACAGTGCAACAGTTTGCATATTTTTAAGACTAATAACTGAAGTAATGTAAGAAAACTGCAACTTGTTAATGAATGTTGGTATCACGTGTAAAATTTATAGCTATTTTATGGAACTTAATACTCTAGTTGGCATATGGTCCAAAGCGAAGATGGCGCAGGAAAGCCTCGACCCCACTGGAATCCTCCAGTGTGCGAGTACACACTACACTTCTGGAGTATGGCCAGCTGAATTACGCTGGATTTGGGAATAAGGTAAGTGAATGAATCCTGTTTGTAGTCAGTATGCTATATGATTATTATTTCTCATTCCACAGCAGGATTTGAACCTGCAAACTCATCAGCACTGTACACAGGTTCAAGTCCTGCTGTGGACTGAGATAATGTTTGTAAATAATTTTGCCCATTCATGAATTGTTAAGCATACTGCATAATTTATTTGTAAAAAGGCTTGGTAGAGGAGGTTGACTGGTTAATATACTCACTGTATACCTGTCATGAGGTGTGCCTTGCTGAGGGCCACTTTATCCATAGAATTGAAGCTACTCTTCCCTTCCTTGAATCAAATGTGATTACCTCCCATTTCCTAAGTGCTGTACATCCCCCTTTCACATATAGTGCTTCATATCAGTACTGCATATAAATTGGGGAACAGGTAGGGTGTGAACCCATGGCAAGGGAGACCTAAAACTCGCAGGCCAGTGTGTTAACCACTTGACCAATACTGGGTATAATAGTGCTTGAAAATAGTTGGTGTTTAGCATCTCATATTAATGAGTTGTCTCTCACACAGCGAGATGGCCAAGACGAAACTGATGTTGGCAAGAACGAGGTGATGTATAACTTGCTTGTATCTGTTCCCAGTATGGTATTGATTTTTATTATGTAAATAGTTTAGTAAACCAGTAAGTTGAGTGAGAGACTTCTGCAACATTTGGGAATCTTTATTACGGAAACATTTCACCAGCCAGTGGCTTCTTCAGTCCAATACAGAGAAGAACGGTGGAGGATAAGGAGGAGGTTGAGGTACTCGGTCCAGGCTAAGGGACTGATTACCTCAAATTTCTTATCTTCCAGTACTTTGTAATGGACTGAAGAAGCCACTGACTGGTGAACATCTCTCATTCTTCAGTTATTTTTAGCTTGCCTTGATATAATCTAGTTTTTTTAATTCATTGTTTTGTACTGATTAAACTCGAGGTATGTGTTTGTTTAATACGGTATTACGTTTACTAACACGTTCATTACCAGTAATGTGGATAAATTTTTAGATGACTATAAAATAAATTACAGCCTCTCCTCACTTAGTGATGTACTCGTTTACTGACACCTCGGTCTTACGACAGGCACTCTGACCAGTATTTATGCCTAAGTAATGTATATTAAAGCTGATTTTCTCTATTCTATTTTTCAATATACAGTACACTACTGTATAAACATTTAAATATATTCCAGAAATGTTATAAATGGTGCATAGGTGACATTAAAACAATATCAATGATGGTTGACACAAACCCACTACCATTATAGTATGCTCCTCACTTAGCAACGAATTCATTTAATGACGTGGTCTTAGGAACTGAACTCTGTTAAGTGAGGAGAGGCTGTATATTGTGACTATTAATTACTGTTTGTGTGTATGACTCCCAGTCTTTTTCTGTTAACTGTATGACACTATCATGTCTTTTTCTGTCCCCTGGCACCTCTAATCTGCACCTTCAACACACTGGTCACATGCAAATACAGTGGTACCTCAGGTTTTGTACAGCTATCAACTCAAACAGTTATGTAAGTGTATTATTGTAAGTGTATTTTTTGGGGTCTAAAACGGACTAATCTAATTTTACATTATTCCTTATGGGAACAAATTCGTTCGGTAATGGCACTCGAACAGCCTTCTGGAACAAATTATGGCCAAAACTCTGGGTACCACTGTATAAACCATGTATGGAATATAGAGGTGCTCCTTGACTTACAGTAGTTCAACTTGCAATATTTCGACTTTACGATGGTGCAACAGCAGTTCTTTGAGATGGAACTTTTTATTTTTCAGTACTGGTATTAAGTTACAGAAATTGTTTGTTTATTTACTTACTCAGTGACAGTAGTTATTTATTTACTTTATTAATCATATCATAATCAGCTTATGATATTTTTGACTTACGATGGGTTCGTTGGAACATAACCCCCATAATAAGTCATGGAGCACCTGCAATGTGTGACCGTGGTGTCTGGAGAATCCACAATTTGTACCCACATAGATTCTCTTCCACATTCAAATTCATATTATTTCCATATATGATGTACAAAGATAATGTAGCTTGTGATAAATGATTTTGAAAACTGAAAAGTTGAAGATTGAGACACGTGTGTCAGACACTGCAACATCATGGGAACTTGATACAAGGAATTCCTCAATACTTGTCCAACCTTTGGCCAAAGACCTACTTACACTAGTGGATGGTTCCACTGATCCCACCTCCTCCTGCTTCCACTCGCCTGACTACAGTATATAAGACACTTGTCTGGCCATATACTGTGCTTTCTATGCGAGCGATGGACTGAACACATCGATTCCAGGCTGAGGGACTGATTACCTGAAATTCCTCTCCTTACCCCTCTCTGCTTTGTATTGGACTGATGAAACCACTGTGTGGCAAAATGTGTCCTTAATAAAGATTCCCATATGTTGCATAAGTGTCTCAGTCTTCGTAATGTAGCTTATACGTAAAACATTGTTAGGCAGAAAGGAGAGCCGCTACTATGCAAATGCATTTCAGGCAAGGCCAGTGCATTTTAGCCAGTTGTTTTACCTTTTTTAATTTTTATTTTTAATATTTCCTGTTTTTCCTTCTACTTTCCAGTGTATACATGCTTTCAGAATATTTGAAATGTCTGGGAATGATTTTATGTAAACCATACCCCAGCCGGGATTGAACCCGCGGTCAGAGAGTCTCGAAACTCCAGCCCGTCGCATTAGCCACTAGACCAGCTAGCCACAATAAGATTTGTCCAACTAGGTATATTTCTACACCATAGGAAGGTTAGCACAGGCACCACTGTGGCCACAAATGCAAGTTTTTACAGACGAATCTCCAGCTAGCATGGCTGTGACGAACTCTAGCTCAAGTCCCTTCACTGCCGTCAACATGACTCACGAAATCGTAATGACACGATTGCAAACAAACCATACCCCGGCCGGGATTGAACCCGCTTCATTATGATTTCGTGAGTCATGTTGACAGCAGTGAAGGGACTTGAGCTAGAGTTCGTCACGGCCACACTAGCTGGAGATTCCTCTGTAAAAACTTGCATTTGTGGTCACAGTGGTGCCTGTGCTAACCTTCCTATGGTGTAGAAATATACCTAGTTGGACGAATCTTATTGTGGCTAGCTGGTCTAGTGGCTAACGCGACGGGCTGGAGTTTTGAGACTCTCTGACCGCGGGTTCAATCCCGGCCGGGGTATAGTTTGTTTGCAATCGTGTCATTACGATTTTGTGAGTCATTTTATGTAAGGTTTTTGCTCAGAATAAAAGGAGTTCACAGAAGAGCAGTGCCACTTATATTACCTAGGGTGATTGGTGCTCATAGATGAGGGTTGGCTGGGTATGTACAGTACCACTTAAATAACAAGATCTTCCTTTGGGCTTTGTGATTCTTCAATTTCTTTGTGCACGTAACTCTTGAATTTTGTGACTGGCATGTAAAGTTTATCTTAACACTTTAGTAACTTTGTGAGGTTTTTTAGTAACTTTGTGAGTTTTATAAATAACTTTGAGTGTTTTTCATCTCATTTGTAGCGTTTCTAGTGAACTTGAAATGTATCTCGTTAAAATAATTTTCCCTAATAATAGGCTATCTTTAGATACTGTGTTTATCCACCAAAATTAACTTTCAAAACAGTTTCTAATATAGTTGTTGACGAGTGTTTTCACTAACTATATAACAGCAGATGGCGGAGGTGGAGCAGTTGATGCAGTGTATGGATGTTGCGGAAGTTGTCGAGGTAAGCATTTCCTAACTAGCTCTTTTTTTTTTTTTTTCTAATGTTATTCTAGCAGGAAAATTTTTGAAGAAATAAAATGAATTGTCAGAAAAAAAAGGGGAAAGTCTTATTGCGTTGCTGACACTTGAGGCACAAGATGGTAGAAGTATATGAACGTAAATAAGAAGTAAAGGTTCATAAAGGTGTTTGAAGGCCTCGCAAATAATTACACTCTTGTTTTAAAAAATAAAAAATTGTGAAAAATGAGAATGCTAAGACTGAAAAAATTTTTTAAAGGGGTGGATTGGTAAGCCAGTGGAAGGCCTCGGTCAGATGACCAAAAGCTCCAATGGCAGGTCATCATCTGACTAAGACCCGCATCAGGAAACACTTGTCCTGTTTCCTGATGAACCTTACCTAACCTAAGCGTAGTATTTTGTAAGGTTCTGTAACACACGAGGTGAATGTTCAAAGATATCTTGATACATATTTAAAAATGCTATATAATGTAAAACCTTTCTTACTAGATAAATAAATGGAAGGTTTTGTGGCTCTTTACAATTGATATGATCTTTGTTTAAATGCATGTTTGCAGGGGAAGCTCAGTGCTCAGCATATTGGCAACATAGTCAGCTCCAGGGTGCAGGAGATTGCTGACACCTCTAAGCACTACTCCGAACTCCAGCAACAAATTGCTGTATGTTGGTTTATCATCTCTTGTTTATCAGCATGTGTATTTATCAGTAGATCAGTATATATCCACACTCATTTATTTATCTTCCAGTGCGCACACACACACACAGATGCACACTCACACTCTTACAATACAATACTTTACAATACAAATTTATTTCTTTTCTGTCATACAAAATGTAGTTTACATGTAAGAAAATATTATTAGACACAAAAGAAAGCCACTAACATGTGGTGCATTTAAGGCAGACTAATCATACGATATTTTTAATGGTTCATGAATGCTGATACTCTAATAATTATCATGAAATATTACTGGAACATTTTGTTAACTCTCTTTTCTCTCGTGAACTCTATCCTATTTTAATTTCAGGATGAGATCCTTGGGGAGAGTGCTTCCTCCGAGGCTCGCATGTTGGTGTCGCTGGAGAAGCAGCATAAAGCTGCATCCTCACAGTTGGCTGAGGTGCAGGCTAGGCATGCCACTGAGGCTGCCAAGGTTGAAGAAGTGAAATCAAGATTGCAGGAAGTTGTTCGAGAGAGAAACAAAATAGAAACAAAAATTGCCGAATTGGGCGTTGTGGACACGAGTGAAAATAAACAGTAATTAATGAGTAGTTAAAATATAATAGTTTCTTTAATTAAAATGTGTGTGAATGTGTTAGTCAGGAGTGATTGGAAGCAAATTTCTTTTAGGTCTTGACTGCTGTTGGAGTGCAAGCAACATAACATTTGTGAATTGATTCAGGGAAACTGGTTAGCCGGACTTGAGTCCTGGAGGTGGTAAGGACAGTGCCTGCACTCTGAAGGATGGGTGGGGATACCTGGAGTTTGGAGGGGTATCTGAACTGTAGTATCTATGTGCCTCTGGCATGACAGTGATAGTTTATCTGGAGTTTATCTGGAGAGAGTTCCGGGGGTCAACGCCCCCGCGGCCCAGTCTGTGACCAGGCCTCCTTAGGTCAGTGTCCCAGGATGCGACCCACACCAGTCGACTAACACCCAGGTACCCATTTTACTGATGGGGAACATAGACAACAGGTGGAAAGAAACACGTCCAATGTTTCTACTCTGGCTGGGAATCGAACCCAGGCCCTCACCGTGTGAAGCGAGAGCGTTAACCACCATGGTGAATGTGTTTCTTCTTTTTCGAGTTGCCCTGCCTAGCCATGCTAGGTGTTCTAGTGGCACCCTCTGTAATTAGTATTTTACTACATGTAAACCACACAATAACCAAATTCTGTAAACTCAGCATTGTAATCCTTATAGAGAATAAACTTTGAATTGAATGGGAGATGGATGGTGTATTAAAAGAGAAAATATGCAATACAATAAATCCTCCATTCAGTGGACTTCAGAAATGTGGAACAAAATCAGCTGAGTCAATAGATTTGGAAACTGTGGACAAAATCTTTGGTCACATAATTGTTCATTATTGTTACAAACGCTGTATAGCCATTGTGGCTTAGCGCTTCTTTTTGATTATAATAATAATAATAATAATATTGTTACAATCACAGCAAAATAATACTTTTTTCTAGCCACCACAGTTGCTGTTACTTGGCTATCCACTCCTCCCCAATTAGTCCATTAAATAGAGAGTTTACTAAATTGCCAAAAAGTCCACCTAATAAACACCTCTTAAGTTTGTTATATATGACCTCCGGTACTGTCCAGCTAACTGGTTTCTCTGCATTTATGATTAATATTTATACAGCATGTTTTGTAGCTTAAATTATCAAGCACTAAAAATATACTTTTTTGATCTACAGACTTCTGAAACGATTGTCACAGCTAGTTGAAGAGAATGAAAAAGCCAAGAAGAAAGAGGCTGAATTTAAGGATAGCTGCCGTAAGGAGTCTGAGAAGATGAAGAAAGAGATCAGGTATAATTGTTTTGGGGCTTTCTTGAGGGCAATAGAATCAAGAATTTTTCAACACATTTTGCTTAGGTTGTCTGCAAGGTAGTAGCTGCCCTACATGAAACATACAGCTCCCTCTTTATTTCTTCCTTCATTAATATCTCCAAGCAAATTTTTCAGTGTATGCTTACATTTGTTATGTTTCCTTGGCTATTTGCTACGGTATTAAACCAGTCGCATAGATAATTACAGTAACATAAATATGCAAGTGCTCCTCAACATACAATATTTCGACTTTACGATGGTACAAAAGCAATTACTTTGGAGATGGAACTTTAGATAATTGCCCAGCATCAAAGCAGCAAGTCAATAACTTTTTTCAACAAGTCGGCCGTCTCCCACCGAGGCAGGGTGACCCAAAAAAAAAAAAGAAAGAAAATCCCCAAAAAGAAAATACTTTCATCATCATTCAACACTTTCACCACACTCGCACATTATCACTGTTTTTGCAGAGGTGCTCAGAATACAACAGTTTAGAAGCATACACATATAAAGATACACTAACATATCCCTCCAAACTGCCAATATCCCAAACCCCTCCTTTAAAGTGCAGGCATTGTACTTCCCATTTCCAGGACTCAAGTCCGACTATATTCATTTATTCACTTTTCAGTACTAGTATTTACTTAGTTACAATAATTATTTGTGTATTTACTCATTCAATGACACTAGTTATACATTTAGCATATAGTATTCATATTAGACTCGAGGCATTTTCAACTGGTTTCAGTGGGTTCGTAGGAACATGACCCCCATTGTAAGTCAAGGAGCACCTGTGATGGTAAAAGATTACAGGGAATAAATTACCTGCCAGTCACAAGGTAGAAATGTGCTGTGGCTGAATGACAACCAGAGGAAGGTTAGTGGCAAACACACTAGATATCAAAATTAAACTATAATATCACCATAGCAAATTACAGGTTAGATAATGCTGTACAAGGATCGATCACCGGTCATGTTTAAATCTGGCTTAAAACATTGTTAATGCATAGAGGTGGGCCACACTTATACAGCAAGCTAGTAGTTTTCGGGCTGTTGCTGTAAAGTGAAACATACCATTTTTTCATTTTCAAATGCATATAAAGCCTGATAACATGTTTACATTATCATATATTAAGTGAGTAAAAGAGCTAGACCTAAAAAATGCTTATACAGTACACACATTACTTTTTTTTTTTTTTTTTTTTTCCCCCCCAACAAGTCAGCCGTCTCCCATCCTTAGCTTATAATGAGTGGTCAATATGTTTATTGTTGGAACTCTGAATAAGTGAAGAATGGGTATAATTGTAAACCAATGCATTAGTGAAATGCTGTAAAGCTAAGCACTGTAATGCAGGACCCTCCTGTACAGTGGACCCCCGGATAACGATATTTTTTCATTCCAGAAGTATGTTCAGGTGCCAGTACTGACCGAATTTGTTCCCATAAGGAATATTGTGAAGTAGATTAGTCCATTTCAGACCCCCAAACATACACGCACAAACGCACTTACATAAATACACTTACATAACTGGTCGCATTGGGAGGTGATCGTTAAGCGGGGGTCAACTGTATATCTGTTTAGTTTCAAGGATCGTCACCCCTGCTTTACGACCTCAGACTAAGCCTCCCAAACTGGATTGTTTACATTAGCATAAACATTGTAAGAATAATCAAGTAGCTCTAATTTCTACTTTTTGCCATTTTTGTGTAGTTTAATGTTTTAAAACTTTTTCAGTAACCTGCAGACACAGCTCAGAGATAAAGATGTTGCAGATGAACTCACAGAGCGCCACATAGCTGAGAAAGAGAAGTTTGCAAAGATGAGACGTCAGTTGGCTAAGAAGACGCGGCAAGTTGAAGCGCTGAAGAGGTACATTGACGATGTGCCGGGCAGAGCCGAGCTCTCGCAATATCAGCGAAGATTTATAGAACTGTACAACCAAGGTGTGTATTATTATTTACCATGAATTAATGTAAGTTATATTTGAAATGTACAGCATTTCATTAACATATAGACTATTCATTAATATTCAGACTATTCATTAACCATTGCAGGGTCGAGAGGCCCTCTTCTAAACTCGTTCTCAGGGTCAAGAGGCCCTCTCATAAACTCGTTCTCAGGGTCGAAAATTTTTCAGAAAAAAAAATTATTTTTTCTTATAAAATGATAAAGAATCTTTTCCTGATCATAATGACACCAAAAGTATGAAATTTGATGGAAAACTTAGGGGATTATGCTCTCGCGAAGTTAGCAGTTTGACGATGTTTATGCATCGGCAATTTCGGCCACTTTGAGCCCTATTTTCAGCCAATTTCGGTGTACTAGTTGACAAAAATCATATCTATTTCACTAGAACGCCATATTTTCTATCGAATGAGTACAAGAAACCACCCATTTACCGATTTCAAGTATAAAGTAAAGTGGACAGAAATTGGCAATTTTGCCATTTTTACACAAATTTCAGAAGATGCCAATTTCCAAATAGGGTCCAGAATAAGCAAGACAGACATTCCTGGCACTAAAATAACATTCTCTGTTCATTAGTCATGTCCCCAGGCCCCTCTTACATCTCTTTTGCTTTCCACTTTGAATTTTTATTCTCACAAAAAATGGAAGAATTACTGTTATGCAGACTACTGCATTAGTGTAGAAATGGTATAAATATTATCAGTGCACTTGTGAAAGAATATTAGACTCGCCAGTTGACATGTATTGGATGCTTGGCATGATTTGTTTACTTTTGAAATTTAGTAAAAATTGAACATTTCTGCTACTTTGAGCTCAATTTCAAGGTACTTTTCATTATGAAACAGTCAAAATCATCTCAATTTCTGTAATATGTCTTCCATTCTATAAAATGAGACCAGGAAAACTAGAATACAACCATAAATACAATACGAAAATACACTGCAAAGTCGCTGTTTTAAACCAAAAACATGGTGGGATTTTTTTTTCTCATTATGCACTGTGTGCTGCAGGATTTTTTTTATACTATGCACACTGACCACATAGACCCATTCTTTCATATGTAGGTCTAGTAGCTTTCTCTCACTAGATTTGAAGGCGCTAGAATTTAGGTGTTCTATTACGTCACTAACCCTGGTGCGTAAGACGTACTTGTACGTCGGAAACCCTGAAAGGGTTAATATTCAGACTATTCACTAAAAGATAGACTATTCATTAAACAGAAAGGTTCATCTGGTCTAAATTGTCCATAGCCATTTACAATTATTTTAATTCTTAGGCTTAAAAAAATATTTGCTATATTGTTGCCATGAAAGTTATGTATAGTCAAGGAAACTTCAGATATTTGGATGTCAGATATTATTATGCCATAAGATTTGTGAGTCAGCTTGATGGCAGAAATGTTATCGAACACACTACCTGCAAATCTTGAGGAAATTTACCCGAAGGTCAAGAGAGAGTTAAGGCAGTTCTTCATTATATTACTTTGTGTTGCAGTTGCTGCTACCCACAGAAAGTTACAGCAATTCTATATTTCATTATTTTGTGTTGCAGTTGCTGCTACCCACAGAGAGACACAGCAGTTCTATAACATGCACAACACATTAGCAGACACACGGTCATATATGGATAAGGAACTCTCCCTCCTCAATTCTATACTTGATAATATGGCTATGTAAGTACTTCTTATTCTGTAAATTAGCTAAAAGTAATACATATCATTTTGATTTTAAATGTGCATTGTTTGAATTGGGTTTTACTAAATGAAATTGGCCCCTGTCACTCATCACAATTATACCAGAATTTTTTTTGAATTGCTCAAAAGAGTTCCATCTAATGTTTTACTGCTTAAGGGCTCTTAATTCATTCTGTAATTAATTAATTAATTAATTTGATTATGCATTTAATTTCTTCAGATTTCATGCCTTAAAATGTACTACAAACATTAGCAGTTTGAGAAAATGTTGCCAATTACTGTTTTGCTTTTATGGTATAGGAGAAATTGATAATAACTCTGAGAATAAATTAGTAGTTTGGTTTCAAGATATGGGAAGCCTTGATACTGACCAGTTTGCTATTTGTGTCCTTGAATACATGCCTGAATATATGTACAGTGGAACCTCAAAAATCGAACTGCTCCCAACACTACCAATTATGTAAGTGTATTTTTGTAAGTGCTTTTATAAGTGTATTTTTGAGGGTCTGAAATGGACTAATCTAATTTACATTATTCCTGATGGGAATAAATTCATTCGGTAAAGGCACTCGAACAGCCTTCTGGACCGAAGAAAGTTCGATATTTGAGGTTCCACTGTATGTAGTAGAAATTGTGCCTGGTGTAGCTAGATTTTTAACCCTAAGTCTAATCTGTCTAAGATCTGCAGTAGGTACTCTGTATAAGTTTAAGAATTTGATGTCATCTGGGTGGCTTGGAATATCATTTCTGGCCTCTAGTCCATACAGTTCTTAGACATCATGACACCAACATGAAATGTCTGATAGTTTTAGCTAGACCTCGCCCTTCCTCACCACTCTCAAGGTTGAGTTTCATGATCCAAGAAACTGGATTTAACCCTTTCAGGGTCCAAGGCCCAAATCTGGAGTCACGCACCAGTGTCCAAGAATTTAAAAAAAAAAAAATTGTTATTTTTTCTTATGAAATCGTAGAGAATCTTTTTGTGAAGGTAATAAAACAAAAAGTATGAAATTTGGTGGAAAATTGACGAAATTATGCTCTCGCGAATTTTGATGTGTCAGCGATATTTACAAATCGGCGATTTTGCCGACTTTGACTCCCATTTTAGGCCAATTACATTATTCCAATCAACCAAATTCTTAGCTATTTCACTAGTATTACTTCTATTCTATCGATTGAGCACAAGAAATCGCCAAATCAACTGTTTCAACTACAAAATAAAGTGATCGGAAATTGTTAATTTGGCCAATTTAACACAAAGTTCAAAATATTCCAATTTCAAAATAGGGTCCAGAATGAACAATGTAGGCATTCCTGGCACTAAACTAACATTTCCTCTGTTCATTAGTTATGTTTTGAGGCTTTACAAATAAATTCCATTTTGATTTTTTATTCACATAATGAATTTTTATTCACACCAAAAAATAGAAGATTTACTGTTATGCAATACTGTAATAATTGTATAAATATCATCACCATATTTGTGAATGTATATTAGACCCACCAGCTGGTGTGTATTAGACGTGTGAGGTCGTTTGTTTACTCTTGAATATCGGCAAAAATTTAACATTTCTGCTACTTTGAGCTCAGTTTCAAGCCATTTCCAGTGCTAAAACCAATCAAAATCATCTCTATTTCTGTAATATGTCTTCCATTCTATCAAATGAGACCAAGAAATCGCAAATACAACTATAAAAAACATACGAAAAAACACTGCAAAGTTGCTGTTTTAATCGAAAAATCATGATTTCATTTTTTTTCTCTCATTATACACAGTGTGCTGCAGGATCTGTTTTATGTGGTGCACACATACCACATAGATGTATTCTCTCATATCTAGGCCCAAATGTACCACTCACAGTTTATCAGAGTGAGCTGAGCTCATGGCGTAGATCTACGGTTTGGACCCTGAACGTAAAGCCGTAGATCTACGGGACGGACCCTGAAAGGGTTAACCAGATTGCCTTCTGTTCTCACAGCACTATATGATCCCTATGGGTTTAGCACTTTTCTTGTATTAAAATAGAAATTTAACTAATCACAAGAAACACAAAGATTCTGCTGTCAGATGGTTGGCATTCTGGATGGGCCAATTACTGGAGTTGCCCTTTGAGAATAGTTCGTGTTTGAGTCTAACCATGGCCTAATTGTTTACATAGTGCTTCATTTTGGTAGTTAATGGGTCACCTATGCTGGTGAGGGGCTTTTGATCTAGGGAATTAGATCTGTGCTCCGATTCCCCGAATTAATCCTGAATGCCTATCCCCCCATCCCACAAGTGCTGTATAATCCCTATGGATTTAGCTCTTCCCATGATGATAATAATAATAGGTCGCTTACCTATGTGTAGCTTTTACAGTCCTGTAGAAAATTGTAATGTTCAGGTTGTGCTCAGGGAATATAGATGTTTTTTCTGGTTATTACTGTCCAGATTTAAAGGAGTATAACTGACTCACGATATCGTAATAACACGATTGCAAACAAACCATGGTACGGGTGGGGTTAGAACTTGTGGCAGTTGAGTTTTACGACTTTTGCCACGACTTCTAACCCCATCTCTACTATGGTTTTTAAAGGGGTATAATCATTAGGTTACTCCATGGAAAAGTGGAGAGGAATCCTTTCTCCTTAAGTCGTGCATTTCGTAAGAAGCAACTGAAATGCCGGGAGCAAGGAGCTAGTGACCTCTTCTCCTGCATAAACTACTAAAATAAAGAAAAATTTTTGTTTTTCTTTTAAGTCGCCTTGCCTTGGTGGGATACGGCTGGTGCATTAAAAAAGAAATTAGGTTAATTACTGTAGGTATCTGTGTGGGTAAGGATGTTGCAATTCAGTGTCATTTGATTTGTGATGACAGTGAATATTTGGCAAGACAGCTATTGAATGAATGATAGGGTCACCCTACCTTGGTGGAAGACTGATGGTGTTAAAAAAAAAAAATTGCTTGAATCTCCAGTTGCAATAAATTGTAACACTGTATCTATTCCCCAGGGCTCTGGGAAACACAGCCAACATGGATGAGTACCTCCAGCAGTTGGATACTATAGTGGAAGGTATTAGACAAAACAAACAAAAGGTATGTTAGATTAATTTTCTGTATAAAAGTATTGTACAGTATTTATTGAAGGTAGGTTCTTTACATAGTGCTGTACTGTTTTTGTATTTGTGCGAGATACTGACTTGTACAGTGGACCCCCGCATAACGATCACCTCCGAATGCGAACAATTATGTAAGTGTATTTATGTAAGTGCGTTTGTACGTGTATGTTTGAGGGTCTGAAATGGACTAATCTACTTCACAATATTCCTTATGGGAACAAATTCGGTCAGTACTGGCACCTGAACATACTTCTGGAGTGAAAAAATATCGTTAACCGGGGGTCCACTGTATATACGTATCAAAATTGGAATGAGCTACCTGTCTGAATTTCATATTTGTCAACATTTACAGTGTTAAAGTAGAACCATAAAATAGAATTTTGTATTATAAATACTGTGTAAATATGACGGTTGCTTCTATAATAATAATATAATCAAAACTAAGTGCTAAACCCACCAGGGTCATACAGCACTGCTCTTGCCTCTATAATCTTGAAAATAACTTTCCCCATTTGTGTTATAAGAGGCAACTAAAATGACAGGAGCAAGGGGTTAGTAACCCCTTCTCCTGTATATATTACTAAGTTTAAGAGGAGAACTTTCGTTTCTCCTTTTGAGCCACCCTTCCTCGGCGGGATACAGCCGGGTTGTTGGAAGATGATTTGTTTCTCATACAAGGTTAATCCTTACAATGAATTGTTGCAAGCAGCATAATGCATACATTATTATTGCAAAGACAGTCTAGTACCACACTTGTCATAATGCTTGCGGTTGAGTAAGCCGAGGCATACCATCCAAAGTGTCAGAAACTTGCTTGACAGATAAGATGTAATTTTCCAAAGAAAAGTTAGAATGATAATATAATTAAATTAGCACTAAATCCAAAATTTAAGACATCCATCAGCAGGAAATACATAAGTTATTATGAAGTGTATATATATTTTTTCTAATACAATAAAGAATTTCTCTAATAAGTGTAAAAAAGGCAGCCTTATTTATGTTGAAACAGAAATGACAAAGAAAAATACTGAAAACTTGTTCAGTGTAGAAGATACTGTTCTGTGTTAACTACATGCCTTTACCCATAAATTTTTGGTAAACAACATTGTCTTTATTGTATGTGGTGTGTTGGTGTTTGCTCTGAGACTTGGAACCTCAGTGGATGTATGGGGCTGTCCATAGGACTCGTGGTGGGTGGCCTCGTGTGTCCTTAGGCAGCATCCAGGGGCACTTGTCACCTGTCTGTTTCAGGAGGTGGTGGTCAAAGTACCCTAGACCATATAGCATGTTGAATAATTTCTTTTATTTACAGCTCGAGCAAAGACGTGCAGAGGAGAGAGCTCACCGCAATACCCTTAGCGACGAGCTGAGTCGCTTGCAGGAACTAAACCGCCAGTATGCTAAAATTGTGCACTTGCTTGGTCAGGAAATTAATAAGAATGAGATTCTGCATCAGAAAGTTGCTGCACGTGGCTCTTAGTAAGTTTTTTCTTTTTTAACCTGCATGAATTTTGAAAATCTTGAAATTTTACTTACTATAATTAGACTGTTAAATATGAGCATATTCTTTAATATTGTCTGTAATAAGATATTTGTGAAAATTATCTAGTTAATAGCCTCTTTGATGGAAAATGGTAGTTAATAATGGAAATGCTAAATATATTACTTATTAATGACGGTAATTGTTGAAACTATTATTGTTCAAGATAAAATGCACATTTTTGTGTTTGTAAGCATTTATACAAAGATATTCTAGCCAAAACATATGAAATTAAAAAAAATTATCTAGTGTAAAGGTGCCTATATTTTTATATAGAAATTGTGTACCAGAGATATGACCTTGATGGTAGATAACATCTACAAATCATTTCACAAAGTTGATAAAAATATGCCGATTATGTTAGCAAAGTATTTTCTAAACAGATGATAACATGTTTAAGATTTTGTTGGGTATGGATTGGACTGGTGTGTAATACATGTACTTATGCTTAGGATGATGGAGGTGCTGCACGATAAGCATGGGCCTAGCACTTCACATACCATATTTTGCGGCTTATTAGATGCTTTTTTTTTCCATAAAATGTCTCCAAAAACCACCCTGCATCCTCTAAACTGGAGGTCAGTGATGGGAGCTAAGTATGGCGTGTGGGGTGGGCTGTAGCTCTTCCAGTTACGTCCGATGCTGAGCCATTGAAACTAAAACATCTAATGCATCAGAGCATCTTATAAGCCACAAAATACTGCACTTTAGGCAAGTTATTATGCCATATGTTACAGGCTTCAGTATATCCATATTTTATGTACATTACATTTTTTTAAGTAATTTTATTGTAACGCCCAAGGGCCAAGAGTCTACTCTTGTCTGAATCATTCATATACAGTATGTCATTGTTAGTGTCAACCAAACATTTCAGCTACAATATCACTATATCCTCTTCTGCATCATCAGGTCTTAAGGGCAGTGAACTTTGACAAAGCTTTGAAGTTTTTACTCTGTTGTGGTCACCAGTTAATTTAAAGGTCAGTGACTATCTTCAGTTGCAGCTCTTGTGCCTTGTACTAACAGAGATGGCTTGAATCAGAATCTTGTCTGCTTTGTACTCAGTGGGTTAAACTCTGACTTCCCCTGATGCTGCCTCATAAACTTTTAGACAAATTTTATATTTCAGTATCATATGAAGGGAGTTTTGTTCAAGCATACAATAACCCTTAACCTTTTGTACTATTAACTTTGTAAACCCTAAGTTGCTTATTGCTATTTAGAATGCAAGGTCATTGTACAACCTGTCTTGTAATAGTTTAACTAACACCTTTAAAAACTGTATTAATAGGGAAAATGTAAAACAAAAGGTGTTTAACCTGTCTTGTCATGCAACACTGGTATAGAAAAATGTTCGGACATGATGTATTATGGATACCTGTAGTATTGGAGTGGAGTTATGTTCTCAATTAAGGTCACTAAAAGATGGTACCTGACACAAAATAATTCCATTTTCAGCCACAAAAGGCAAGGATAAAGTTTGTTGAATAAGACAAGTGCAACACCTGGGCATCTTTATTTGACAGATTTCATCAACCAATGGATTTCAATTGGTAAGACATCTCGATAAATAATAATCAACTCGACTGCTAAACCAGTATGGGTGACTGAGCTGTTCATCAGTAGAGACCTGGGTGTTGTGTACATCTTGTACATCAACTTGTCAGTATACTATTAATGAAATGATAATACTTGGCATTGAGGTTTGTTTTTACAGTAAAACAACTTTTGTATTAAATTGATTTTAATAGTAAAGGGATGTAGATAGATGGTTCAGAGAACTGACAAGTTGATGAATTAGACATGTGTAACACTTGGGTATCTTTATTGAGGAAATGTTTTGCCACACAGTGATTTCATCAGTCCTAATCAAAGAAGAATGATGAAGATTGGGAGTTTGAGGTAATCAGTCCCTCAGCCTGGAGTCAATGTAATCAGTTCATCAATGATTAATGGACTGATTACATAGACTCCAGGCAGAGGGACTGATTATCTCAAACTCCCAATCTTCAGCATTTTTCTTTTAGGACTGATGGAGCCACTGCATGGCAAAACCTTTCTTCAAAGATCCTAAAGTGTTGCACATGTTTACTTCATCAGCTAGTAAAGGTACAGTTGTGTGCACATTCATGCAATGTTATGGCATAATGTTGGTAGAATTGACAATATGTTAAGTGGTAATATAAACACATAAGCAGTATAATGTAATCCTTTATCAACAACATTTTGCCCATACAGTAGGCTTTATCAAGTCACAAACAGATCTACCTGGGTGAAAGGTATGTTAGTATTATAGGATGGAGTCAGGTAGAGAATGCTGCATGTGACAATCTTCCGAGTAGAGTGACAGTCTAGGACCTTGGGTAGCTTCAGAAAGAGATTAGACAAGTATACGAGTCAACCTTCTGCAGTGTTCCTCCATTATGTTCAGTGGGGGATAGCGATGAAGTTTCTTGGCAAGGGGTTCAGCTATGTTATAGAAGCTGTTGTTTTGGTTGAAGTTGTTGGATATACAGATAAGTGATGATTCCAGGATTCTTCAGTATTGAGTGTTGTCTTCTCTGGTGATAAGTCTTGCATTTCTGTAGTTGATTATATGTTTGTGTGAATTTCAGCGTTGAACACAGGCATTCCTTGAATCGTCAGATCTGCCTGCATACTGGTTTTCTGAAATGTGTGTGTTTGGAGGTCTCTGGATGTTTTGCCCACAATTTGCTGCAGTCATTACAAGGGATTATGTATACCCCTGCAAAGGATTGAAGCTTGTCCTGTCTGTTACTGGTAATGACCTTGATGGTGGTGGATGTGGAGGTAGATACTTGAGATGAGGTATTGGAAAAGATGTTGGAAACATGTTTGGCAATGGAGTTGGTGGGGAGGACTATGTATCTCTTCTTGGCAGTGTCTTTTCTGGGTGTGTTAAAGATGTTACATGCCTGGCGTCTGCAGTCTTTAATGAAATGACTAGGAGAGTGAAGTTTAGAAAATACTTGTTCAATTAGAGAGCATTCTTCCTCAAGGAACTCATTGCTGCAGATTCTGAGTGCACGCAGGAAAAAGCCTATAATTACACCACGTATAGTTTTGGTGTCGTGGTGAAGAGTAGAAGTAGAGAAGATTGTGTTGGTTGGTGGTTTTTTGATAGACTTTGAAACGAAGTTCATGGTCAGCTTTGCAGAGAACAACATCAAGGAAAGGAAGAGTGTCGTTGACTTCTAGTGTGAACTGGATTGAGGGCTTGGCCTGGTTGAGCTTGTGTTGGAGAGCTTGAACGTTGATGCGTCTGGGAGTTATGATGAGAATGTCATCAACATAATGGAGCCAGGTGACAGAAGAACAAACAATAGTGGAAAATCGCTCGGCTTCCAGATGTTCCATGTATAGGTTCGCCAGAATGGCACTAAGTGGCAAACCCATGGGGAATCCAAAAATTTACTGAAATAGGTGATTTTTGAAAGGGAAACATGTAAAGCTAACACATAGTTCAACAAGGTCAATGAAATAGCTGGCTGGAATAGGAAGATAAAGTGAATCATCAGTTTTCTTGTGCAAGAGATCGAGGGCTTATGTAGTAGGTGCTTTGGTGAATAGGGATGTTATGTCAAGGCTAGAGAGTTTCTTGTTTTTGATGCTGATGTTGCAAATGCAATTGAGATCACCCGAGTGTTTGAGATGTGCTGGACTGATTGTGCCCAAGAGTTTAGAGAAGTGTTTAGCGAGAATTCCTGAGAGTTTGGTGGGGAGCACTGCCTATTCCAGAGGATATGGGTCTCAATGGGATACCTGGCATGAGAGTTTTTGGCTGGCCATACATTCTGCCAAAAACTCACAACCCAGGTATCCCACTGAGGCACATATCCTCTGGAATAGGCAATGCTTCCCACCAAACTCTCAGGAATTCTTGCTAAACCTCTCTCTAAACTCTTGGGCACCATCAGTCCAGCGCATCACAAACACTCGGGTGATCTCAATCGCATTCCCAACATCAGCATCAGGAACAAGAAACTCTAGCCTTGACGTAACATCCCTATTCACCAAAGTACCTACTACACAAGCCATCGATCTCTTGTGCAAGAAAACTGACAATTCACTTGATCTTCCTATTCTAGCCAGCTATTTCATCGACCTTGCTGAACTGTGTTAGCTTTACGTGTTTCTCTTTCAAAAATCACCTATTTCAGCAGACTTTTGGACTACCCATGGGTTCGCCACTTAGTGCCATCCTGGCGAACCTATACATGGAAGCTGAGCGATTTTCCACTACTGTTTGCTCTTCTATCACCTGGCTCCATTATGTTGATGACATTCTCACCATAACTCCCAGATGCTTCAAAACTCAAGCTCAACCAGGTCAAGCCCTCAATCCAGTTTACACTAGAAGAAGTCGACAACACACTTCCTTTCCTTGATGTTCTCTGCAAATCTGACCATGAAGTTGACTTTAAAATCTATTGAAAACCTATCAACCAACACGATCTTCTCCACTTCTACTCTCATTACAACACCAAAACTTAACGTGGTGTAATTATAGGCTTTTTCCTGCATGCGCTCAGAATCTGCAGAAATGAGTTCCTTGAGGAAGAATGCTCTCTAACTGAACAAGTATTTTCTAAACTTCACTATCCTAGTCATTTCATTAAAGACTGCAGATGCCAGGCATATAACATCTTTAACACACCCAGAAAAGACACTGCCAAGAAGAGATACATAGTCCTCCCCACCAACTCCATTGCCAAACATGTTTCCAACACCTTTTCCAATACCTCATTCCAAGTATCTACCTCCACATCCACCACCATCATGGACATTACCAGTAATAGACAAGACAAGCTTCAATCCTCTGCAGGGGTATACATAATCCCTTGTAATGACTACAGCAAATTATACGTGGGCGAAACATCCAGAGACCTCCAAACACGTATTTCAGAACACCAGTACACAGGCAGATCTGGCAATTCAAGGAATGCCTATGTTCAACACCAAAATTCACACAACCATTTAATCAACTACAGAAATGCAAAACTTATCACCAGAGAAGACAACACTCAATACCGAAGAATCCTGGAATCTTCATTTATCTGTATATCCAACAACTTCAACCAAAACAATGGCTTCTATAACATAGCTGAACCCCTTGCCAAGAAACTTTATCCCACATAGAACATAAGAAGGTTGACTCATATACTTGTCCAATATCTTTTTAAAGCTACCCAAGGTCCTAGACTATCACTCTACACAGAAGATTGTCACATGCAGCATTCTCCACCTGACTCCAACGTATAATACTCAGGTACCTTTCATCTAGGTAGATCTGTTTGTGACTTTATAAAGCCCACTGTGTGGGCAAAACATCAATAAAGGAACACGTTATACTGCTTGTGTGTTTATATTTCCATTGTGTCAGTATTTTATACCATTTATTTCCCTTATGTTAATAAAAGGACACAAGTGCAACTAATGTGACATTTTATTGTGGCAATGTTTCGCTCTCCAAGAACTTTGTCAAGCCATCACAAGCAATACATGGACACAGGGTATATATAGGCCTAGAGTTAAGTGTAAGGCACAATATAATCGAAATAGTAGTTGTAATACTAGTGGTAGTAAAAGTCGGCTTGCACACGAGTTAAAAAGGTTATTAGAACTTATCGCTTGGGTAGTATTAAAAATGGGTTGAGTAAATATTTTTGTTGGGTTGGATTAGAGAAGGTCTTTTTCAATATACCCCTTCTTTTATGTTCTTATGTAGTATCAGCAGCAGCAACTATGCGATGGCAGAGTTTATTGTTTTGAGGAAGATTCTTGCTGATACTGCAGAGATGAGGAAGCTGCCTTTAGTTTTTGTTAGAAATAGCAAAATAAAGGCAGCTTCATCATCTCTGAAGTATCAGCAAGATTCTTCCTCAAAACAAACCCTGCCATCACATAGTTGCTGCTGCTGATACTACACAAGAACATAAAAGAAGAGTAACCCTGAAACAGACCTTCTCTAATTCAACCCAACAAAAATATTTACTCAACCCATTTTTAATGCTACCTAAGTGATAAGTTCTAATAACCTTTTTAACTCGTGTGCAAGCCGACTTTTACTACCACTAGTATTACAACTACTATTTAGATTATATTGTGCCTTACACCTCACTCTAGGCCTATGTATACCCTGTGTCCACGTATTGTTTGTAACGGCTTGACAAAGCTCCTGGAGAGCAGAACGTTGCCACAATAAAATGTCACATTAGTTGCACTTGTGTCCTTTTACTTAATATTATGGCACCCCTATTAATTAAAGTAAAACTTAAATGTTAAACAAAAATACTTTTAAGATATATTTTGTTTAACTACAACTGTATTAAATGTAAAATTATAATTCTTGTGTCTGAGATAATTCTTGATACCCTTGACATATAGCTTTGGAATATCTGCTACAATTAAAGCCTCTGAGTTCTTCATAGATGGCCTGAAATAAAACATTTTTTTAAATAACAAAAAGGCACAATACCGTGACTGGAAAAATACGCAAATAACCCACACATAGGAGAGAGGAACTTAAGATGACATTTCGGTCTGACTTGGACCATTTACAGAGTCAGTGTGACTTCGTAAATGGTCCAAGTTGGACCGAAATGTCATTGTAAGCTCCTCTCTCTTATGTGCAGGTTGTGCAAGATTTTTTTTTTTTAATTTATAACACATTTAAATGAAGGTAATAAATGGTAATTTGTTTAAAGAAATATTTAAAATTCATTCATACACATACTGCAAGGTGTGTAGGCTAGTGAAGCTGGCCTGTACTTCATAATATGAAGAAAATGCATATTAAAGAACTAACCTTTACTGGGGGCAATGTTTTGCTCCATATAGAATATAATCAGATTAAGTGCTAAACCCATAAGGATTGTACAGTGCCACTGCTCTGTATAGTTTTATTAAGTTAAAGCAAAACATTATCCCAGTAAAAGCTCGTCCTGCAATATGCTCCTCCAAGTTGATGACCGAGACATGGGCAACAGTCAGGAATCATCATTGCTGTAATGTTTTGCCTGCACAAGCTTCTTTAGTTAAATGCAGGAAAATATAGCACTGGAGACACTAGAAGTGGAGAGGTAATTTTGACGTGATCAATTCTTCAGCCTCGATAAGATGGTCAGCACCTTAATCTAGAAGCATGGGGACCAAACCTTGTATACTGGAGCAAAAATGAGGAGTGGCAGCCAAAGATGACATCATTGGCCTACTACACCTCAATTCTTCTACATCATACAAGGTCTAGCCTTATGCCTCACTTTAAGAGAATGATTACCTTGATCAGGGCTGAGGGACTGATCTCAAAATTACCTCTCAACTTCTGTCTTCAGTGTTATGTTCTCCTGTATGTACATGTAACACTTGCATGGTCTTGTTCATCAGTACACCATTTAATTCCAATATGGAAAATCACCAGGGAGAGCAATAGGTAATTTGTTTATGCCAGGGATTTGTACAGTAAACAAACTTGTCTGGCCACTGAACATTAGAGGAAATCTACTATATTACAGTACTAAAATATTAATAAATGGATATGGATATGGATATACTGTTTACTCAGTATTTTGAGTGTGCACATCTTGGGTGAACCTTAAAGATTTTACATACTTAATGAAGGCATTCAGGAGTTGTAATGCAAGATTCCTACTGGTCCCATGCTAATTAATTTTTTTCAAGATAGTGTTGGTGCTGTATGACCCTTGTAGGTTTAGCACTTCTTTTTTGATTATTGATAATTCAAGATGTGGGCTGTGGGAGTCACCAAAGTCAATATACTGCAGTTTTATTTTACAGCATAATTTAGTTTGATTGCCCATGAGTCCAGACACCTATGTTTAATCTTGTGATTTTCTTGATACAGTATCTTGGCTCTATTCCATGCCATGATGTGGGATTGGGTATTGCACACAAGCATTGTTGTCCAATCTACAGACATGTGTGTTCTTGTAGGCATATGGGAGGGTGTGGTGTGAGTACACTGTTCTGTGACTACCTGCGTGTGGACGTGGTGGTAGAGGTACAGAACAGTAGTACATCTGCTCACTTAACCTACAGTTCCTAATCAACTTCTACCAAAAACAAATTCTCCACATATGCATAAATTTAACACACATTACCAATGCATTTAATAAAAAAAAACATGAGATTTGTAACTCTAAAGAAAAGTATAAATATTAAATCTATTGCTCCTGACCAATCTCTAAGAAATTTGAGCTCTCTATACAGGCATTAACTAAACACAAAGTATGAATGCATTTAGTAAAAAAAAAAAAAAAAGTTTGAATATTTACAATGATCATAACAGCATTGGTAACTGATACCAAAGTGCCAATAAGTACACATCTGTTTGTGACTTGATAAAGCCCACTGTGTGGGTGAAACATAGCCAGTAAAGGACTGCATTATACTGCATTTGTGTATTATTCCACTGTGTCAGTATTTCATACCAAGTACAGAGCATTTTAAGTTGAAACATTGATAATTTATTAGACTAGGTTCCTGATTTACAAAGAACTTTAATTTAGCATTTGTGTAGCAATTAAACCTAGTCATATTATCTAACTGATGTACTATACTCCTATTAATATACTCTCTTAATGTACAAAGACAAGTTGTTGTACTCACGAGAATCTAGAGTACGGAATTCCCATCAGGAGCATACAGGAGTGACGGAAGGTGAACTGAAATATACCTTCAAAATATCCCACTGCTGATGGGAAGTTGAGGCCAAAACACTGTAAAAAATATAAATATCTGTACGTACCACACTGTAATTAACCTAACATTTAAAAATAAAAAGGTTCATTCTGTAATTTATATGCTTTGTTTTTCTCATTAATTAAAATATTTAATTAATAATAATTACATAATAAGTGAACAATGTTTAGATAAAGGTAAGGAACTTTTCATTGCATTTATGGATTTAGAAAAGACATATATTTATAGATGGGGTTGTAAAAGAAGTAAATGCTAGGGTGTTCGGGAGAGGGGTGGGATTAAATTATGGGGAATCAAATTCAAAATGGGAATTGACAGTTACTTTTTGCTGATGATACTGTGCTTATGGGAGATTCTAAAGAAAAATTGCAAAGGTTAGTGGATGAGTTTGAGAATGTGTGTAAAGGTAGAAAGTTGAAAGTGAACATAGAAAAGAGTAAGGTGATGAGGGTATCAAATGATTTAGATAAAGAAAAATTGGATATCAAATTGGGGAGGAGGAGTATGGAAGAAGTGAATGTTTTCAGATACTTGGGAGTTGACGTGTCGGTGGATGGATTTATGAAGGATGAGGTTAATCATAGAATTGATGAGGGAAAAAAGGTGAGTGGTGCGTTGAGGTATATGTGGAGTCAAAAAACGTTATCTATGGAGGCAAAGAAGGGAATGTATGAAAGTATAGTAGTACCAACACTCTTATATGGATGTGAAGCTTGGGTGGTAAATGCAGCAGCGAGGAGACGGTTGGAGGCAGTGGAGATGTCCTGTCTAAGGGCAATGTGTGGTGTAAATATTATGCAGAAAATTCGGAGTGTGGAAATTAGGAGAAGGTGTGGAGTTAATAAAAGCATTAGTCAGAGGGCAGAAGAGGGGTTGTTGAGGTGGTTTGGTCATTTAGAGAGAATGGATCAAAGTAGAATGACATGGAAAGCATATAAATCTATAGGGGAAGGAAAGAGGGGTAGGGGTCGTCCTCGAAAGGGTTGGAAAGAGGGGGTAAAGGAGGTTTTGTGGGTGAGGGGCTTGGACTTCCAGCAAGCGTGCATGAGCGTGTTAGATAGGAGTGAATGGAGACGAATGATACTTGGGACCTGACGATCTGTTGGAGTGTGAGCAGGGTAATATTTAGTGAAGGGATTCAGGGAAACCGGTTATTTTCATATAGTCGGACTTGAGTCCTGGAAATGGGAAGTACAATGCCTGCACTTTAAAGGAGGGGTTTGGGATATTGGCAGTTTGGAGGGATATGTTGTGTATCTCTATACGTATATGCTTCTAAACTGTTGTATTCTGAGCACCTCTGCAAAAGCAGTGATAATGTGTGAGTGTGGTGAAAGTGTTGAATGATGATGAAAGTATTTTCTTTTTGGGGATTTTCTTTCTTTTTTTTGGGTCACCCTGCATCGGTGGGAGACGACCGACTTGTTGGAAAAAAAAAAAAAAAAAAAAAAAAAAATATGATAAACAACTAAAATGCCAGGAGCAAGGGGCAAGTAACCCCTTTTCTGTATACACTACTAAATTTAAAGAGAAACTTTTTGTTTTTCTTTTTAGGTCTCCCTGCCTCAGTGGGATACAGTCAGTTTGTTGAAAGAAGATATGATAGGGTGGATAGGAGAGCAAAGTGGCAAATGTTGCATATTTATAGCACAAGTGGTAGGCTAGTTAAAGCAGTAAAGACCAATTAGGTGGATAGTGAGGTGCTGGTTAAGGTATGTAGGAAAGAGGGAGATCATTTTCCAGTAAAAGTATGCCTTAGACAGGGATGTGTGATGTCTCCCTGGTTGTTTAACATAGTTACAGACAGGATTGTAAAAGAAGTAAACATTAGGGTGTTTTTTTACTGATGACACAGTTCTTTTGGAAGATTCAGAAGATTAGTTTCAAAGGTTAGTGAATAAATCTGGGAGGGTATGTAAAATAAGGAAATTAAAATTAAATATAAGAGCAAGGTGATGAGAGTATAAAAAAAAACTAGTAATGAGAGATTGGATAAGAGTAAGAAGTAAATGTGTTCTGATATTTGTGGGAGGACTTGTCAGAAGATAACTATGAGATGTGAACCCTGGAACTAACAAAGTAAAAAAGATGGGTGGTGTATTGGGGCATCTGTAGTAAAGATAGTGTAGCAAGTGCACAATTTTAATTTTTACAGATGTAAGGCTAAGTTTTATTGCAGTAATAAAATCTTAATACATATATAACTAAACACTAAACTGTACATAAATAATCCTTACTGACCTTCATTATATGATGAAAGGTGAAGTCGTCATCGTAGTTTTCCATCTTAATGTATATGATATAACATGAAGCATTCTGTAATAAACAAGACAATATGACAGAGAATACTTATTGTGTACAATTTATAACTTTTATATAGTAATGAACACTACTTTTCTACAGTACTGTACTACATCCCATAAAAGTTTAGCATTTTTTGTGATAACATATCAAGGAGGAAGCACTAAACCCATAGGGGTCATACCATCTGGGGAATGGGAAGTGTTCAGGGCCAATCCCAGGAAAGGGGAAATAACTCCAATTCCATGAATCAAGAGCCTCTCACTAGCATCAAGGCACCTCCCTTGAGGTTTAAGATGCTGAATTACTTTGAGTTTATATTTAAAGGGAAATTAACATAAAGGAAATACCTTCATAGTATGAACAATTTATGGACAAAACCAGCTTCTGGAAGTGGCAGTTAGAATATGAAAGAATGCAGCAGTAATAACTATTATAATAAAGGTCCCCTCAAGGAAGGTTCCTAGATGCTGGTGAGGGGCTCTTGATCTAGGGAACTGGATCTGTGCTCCAGTTCCCTGAGTTAAACCTGAATACCTTCCATCCCTCCCCCAAGCACTGTATAATCCTATGGGTTTAGTGCTTCCCCCTTGATTATAATAATAATAATAATATAATAAAGGCCCAAACTTGTGTTAATGCATTCTAAATAAAATATTTGAGTGTTCGGAACTCAGAATCTGTTTTCCCCTAAACAGATATATTATAATCAGAGATCCTTTTCACTACCTTAATATTACATCTCTAATTTAATTTATTTTTCCAATGAAATTGAAAGCAATACACAGTTCTCAGATAAGTCCTTCCCTCTCTCTCTCTCTCTCTCCTTTCCTCTCCTGCTCCATTAACACTCTCCCTTTGTTGCATACTTTTTCTTCTTTAGTGGTGAAGAGAGGAAGGATGGAGTCAGGCAGTAGCAAAAGTGACTTCCTCTCTTCTGTTGTATCTGATACAAAACTATGCTCTCTTGCTGTTATGAGAGCATCAGGTGTGTGTAGGAAAGCAGTGGCAAGGGTTTTTGCATGCTGGGTTGTGTAGTGTCCTGAGCCAACACACCTCAACCACTGACCACATTAATCAGACAACCACCTGCCACTCCAACAAATAAATGTAATCTTAAAATCTACACTTCTTGACCAGGTGTTGTATAACTGAAATGCAGGGTTAACACAATTTGCATCTTTCCAAAAGCCAGGGCTCTGGAGTTGGCACATAAAACCTTCAACTCTGACTCCTTTATTTATTGCAACTCGGACTCCTTTAATCACATTTTACCGATTCCAACTCCAGTAACCCAAGAATTGCTTTCGACTCTGATGCCACAGCCCTGCCATAAGCGTGATCAATTCTTATGACAGAACCAAAGCAGCTGTGCCCTCAACAGTTCAATATAACTTCATTCCTCTTTCAACAAACCAGCCATATCCCACCGAGGCAGGGTGGCCCAAAAAGAAAACAAAAGTTTCCCTTCATAACTTAAGTAATGTATACAGGAGAAGGGGTTACTAGCCCTTCAATATAACTAGGTACACTGTATTACAATTAATAAGTCTTTCCCTGTTTAGTGCTTTCTTTGATTATACTAATAAGTCTTTCCCTGCTACTTAGGTTGAGGACTTCCTGTACATAAAGATTTAGTCATGTTCATGAACATATCTACCAATATTATGACAACCCAACCAGTTTTAAAAATTAAAAAACCTTTTGAACCTTCTGCAAGGCTCAGCAGGTTTTGATTTATATAGTGTTAAAAATCTGGCAATACTTTACCATGTTTTGTGGGAAGAAATTGGGATCATTACAGTCAATGATACTGCTACCAAGTGGCTCTGCTGCACTGATGGTGTTAAAGAGGTCTTGACTATATTTATAGTGAAGCAACCTGAAACAAAATTGTTTAATATGTAGTAACAAAGTTGAGAGCAAGGGGCTAGTAACTCTTACTGTATAAATCACTACGTGTAAAAAGAAAACTTTCGTTTTTCTTTTTAGGTCACGCTGTCTCGGTGGGAGACGGCCAGTGCACTAACAAAAAAAAAAGTGGTAACAAAGTCATAAGAAACAAGTGATAGCTTGATCAGTAATTTAACCATTATGAAAGGAATCAAATTTCAAATTTTTGTGACATTAAATCACAATTTCAAGGAATAACAACAATTCGTAATTCCTAAATTTATTGTTTATGAATCCATGATGTATTTATATATAAGCAATTAATTAGTCATTGCCATTTTAGTGCTAAGTTAGGCTTATGTTGGCCTGAAATGCTCTGCATAACTATGGGCTTTCTGCATGCATAACTTAAGGTCACCTATCAGGCAGCATACTACTAGCAGTCAAATTAATTTTCAGTTAATTAAATGTTGAAAGCTGTAAGACACTGTCCAGAGATGGCAGCAGCTCCATGATTCTTGCAACCCTGTGCATCAATAATTGCAAAGTAGGGTTATTCCAGGAAGAGGAAGCACGTAGCAAACAACTTCATTCCGCACTATTTGTTGCTGTTTGTGATCATCTTAAAAGGTTTACGTTAACCCTACTGCTACACGTCAATGATGCAAGACCAACCAATTGTTAATTCCTAAAATAAGTGTAGCATATTCAGACTAGTACCTGGCAGAATTCATTTTGCACAATTTCCCAAGTATTTTTACATTTTTTTTTAAAAAATTGTTTTACCACTCAAAACAAGAAACACTTTCATCACTCACTCCATCACTGTCTTGCCAGAGGCATGCCGATATTTTTGAACTGTAGTACTGGCATGCCTCTGGCAAGACAGTGATGGAGTGAATGATGATGAAAGTGTTTCTTCTTTTTTGGGTCACCTTGCCTTGGTGGGAAACAGCCGATGTGTAACAAAACACTGAGGAACTATGCAAGATGAATTCTACCTCATATTACTATTTCTCTAAAAGATGGGATGACAGAGAGGCTTCCCAGGGTCACAAGACATGAAATTATAATCTCTATGATCATTTTGCTCTCTTAAATCCTGCTTCATCAAGTGGATGTCAAGACAAGTATAAGTTGCATAAATGCAATTGCATGAAAAACATACTAAGTTATATAAAAAGGATAGTGCACCAAGGGAATGTCTGAAGTATAACACTACTTTCATAAACATAATTTTGATAAAGATTAAAAAAGTTCAATGTGATTATTTTCATTATAAACATTACATATATATATTATTAAAGATAGGAGCAAGGGGCTAGTAACCCCTTCTCCTGTATATATTATTAAATGTAAAAGGAGAAACTTTCGCTTTTCCTTTTGGGCCACCCCGCCCCCGCCTCAGTGGGATATGGCCGATGTGTTGAAAGAAAGAAAGATTATTAAAGAGATATATTAAGTATTACATATATACAGGAGGGCCCCGCTTTACGGCGTTTCGCTTTACGGCGTTCCGCTAATACGGACATTTCAAATTATGACCAAAACTCGCTATACGGCTCCCCCCACCTGTCTTTCTAATACGGTCACAGTGGCCCACCGAGTTTGTTTACATTCTCCCTGAGCACATCTCCTTATTATGTCTGGAAACTTTCCAAAATTTCAAGTGTTTTAAAGTTATTGTATATTTTATATGTATTGTACTTGATAATTAAACTTGTGTACACCTGTACCTAAATAAACTTACACACTGTGCTGGCATGTAGGTACACATTAAAATCACTAAGAGTCTCTCTACTCTTGATGCAATAATAATAATAATAATAGTAATAATAATAATCTCTTGGGCGCATTAATGTCGCATATTACGTTAATACAGTGGACCCCCGGTTAACGATTTTAATCCGTGCAAGAGGGGTAATTGTTATGCGAAATAATCGTTATGTGAATGAATTTTCCCCATAAGAAATAATGGAAATAAAATTAATCCGTGCAAGACACCCAAAAGTATGAAAAAAAAATTTTTTTACCACATGAAATGTTAATTTTAATACACACAAACTGAAAAAGGCATGCACACTTACATGACACTTACTTTTATTGAAGATCTGGTGATGATTGATGGGATGGGAGGAGGGGAGAGCATTATCTTCTTACTGTTTAGAAGGGGAATCCCCTTCCATTAGGACTTGAGGTAGCAAGTCCTTTTCTGGGGTTACTTCCCTTCTTCTTTTAATGCCACTAGGGCCAGCTTCAGAGTCACTGGACTTCTTTCGCACAAGATATCTGTCCATAGTGGCCTGTACCTCTCGTTCCTTTATGACTTGCCTAAAGTGTTTCACAACATTGTCAGTGTAATAATCACCAGCACGGCTTGCAATAGCTGTGTGAGGGTGATTTTCATCCATGAAGGTTTGCACTTCAAGCCACTTTGCACAGATTTCCTTAATCTTTGTAGTAGGCAACTTCTTCAATTTCTCTCTCCCCTCCTCTGAACCAGTTTCCCCAGGTCTGGCCTCTTGCTCTTGAAGTTGATCTATCAGCTCATCAGTGGTTAGTTCTTCATTATCCTCCTCCACCAACTCTTCCACATCCTCCCCACTAACCTCCAACCCCAAGGACTTTCCCAATGCCACAATGGATTCCTCAACTGGCATAATCATCTCAGGGTTAGCCTCAAACCCTTCAAAATCCCTTTTGTCTACACATTCTGGCCACAGTTTCTTCCAAGCAGAGTTCAAGGTCCTCTTAGTCACTTCCTCCCAAGCCTTACCTATAAGGTTTACACAATTGAGGATATTAAAGTGATCTCTCCAAAACTCTCTTAGAGTCAGTTGAGTTTCTGAGGTCATTACAAAGCACCTTTCAAACAGAGCTTTTGTGTACAGTTTCTTGAAGTTGGAAATAACCTGCTGGTCCATGGGCTGCAGGAGAGGAGTGGTATTAGGAGGCAAAAACTTCACCTTAATGAAGCTCATGTCCCCATAAAGTCGCTCTGCCACGTCTGTAGGATGACCAGGGGCATTGTCTAACACCAGGAGGCACTTAAGTTCTAATTTCTTTTCAGTTAGGTAATCTTTCACATTGGGGGCAAATGCATGGTGTAACCAGTTATAGAAAAATTCCCTAGTGACCCATGCCTTACTGTTTGCCCTCCACAGCACACACAAATTATCCTTGAGGACATTCTTTTGCCTGAACGCTCTGGGAGTTTCAGAGTGATACACTAATAAAGGCTTCACTTTGCAATCACCAGTAGCATTGGCACACATGAGAAGAGTAAGCCTGTCTTTCATAGGCTTATGTCCTGGGAGTGCCTTTTCCTCCTGAGTAATGTAGGTCCTGCTTGGCATTTTCTTCCAGAACAGGCCTGTTTCATCACAATTAAACACTTGTTCAGGTTTCAGTTTCTATGTACTCCTTGAATTCCTGCACATATTTTTCAGCCGCTTTGTGGTCCGAACTGGCAGCCTCACCATGCCTTATCACACTATGGATGCCACTACGCTTCTTAAATCTCTCAAACCAACCTTTGCTGGCCTTAAATTCACTCACATCATCACTAGTTGCAGGCATTTTTTTAATTAAATCCTCATGCAACTTCCTAGCCTTTTCACATATGATCGCTTAAGAGACGCTATCTCCTGCTATCTGTTTTTCATTTATCCACACCAATAAGAGTCTCTCAACATCTTGCATCACTTGCGATCTTTGTTTCGAAAACACAGTTAAACCTTTGGCAAGAACAGCTTCCTTGATTGTCTTTCTGGTGCCCACAATAGTAGCGATGGTTGATTGGGGTTTCTTGTACAGCTTGACTAGGTCGGCTATACGCACTCCACTTTCATACTTATCAATGATCTCTTTCTTCATTTCTATAGTAATTCTCACCCTTATTGGTGTAGGGTTGGCACTAGAAGCTTTCTTGGGGCCCATGGTCACTTATTTTCCAGAAACAGCACCGAAAACACTGTAATAATACGAAATATTCCGAGTGTATGCTTGGATGTTACCGCGGAGGCTGGCTGGTAAACAATGGCACGGGCGGCACATGTGAGGCTGGCTGAGGGCGCACATTGGACGCGTCTCGGACGAAAATCGGTGAGCGGGTTTTTAAACGGTATGCGCGGCAAAAATTTTGCGATTAAAGTAAGCGGTATGCGAAATAATCGCTATGTGATGCCATCGTTATGCGGGGATCCACTGTATAGACATTTCCCTTAATCTGTGATATTTTTTCAAAATTATGTAAGAAACACATTATGTAACACACAAACATGATACATGCACCCACAGTATAAAAATTTATACAAATATATATGAGATGTTTACCAAACGGTTTGTAGAAGTGTCGGAAGAATTACGTTTTCTCTAGCCCGTCACCTGTTACTAGGGATAACTGTAGAAAAATATTCCTTTCGTATGCCTTCACTTTATAGCTATAATTCTGTACTAACTTGTACACAGTGTAAGAGTATTTGTTTCGTGATTTAATTATTATAATAATAATAAAAATATTATAAGGTAAAAGTTTCACAAACTCTTACAAATGTACATGAATGAACTAAAACTGGACACGTATTAATACCGTCTATTTTGCCTGACCGAGTGATCGTCCACAACCTGTTCAGTTTGTTTGTTTACACTGTCTGAGCTCGGTGTATCATTAAATGTTGTATATTACGTTAATATACACATTTTCATTAATCCATCCGTGATATTTTTTTCAAAATTATATAATAAACACAATACATAACATAAATACATAACAACATATGTGTAGAGAACCTAGGATAACCCAAAAAAGTCAAGAGTGACTTACTTCCATTGCCTTCACTCAGAGCATCATTTCTTCTCAAAATGATGTTACATGAGAATGGGAGTGTTCTTCTTTATTTATTCTACCGTATCAATGTAGAGACAACCTGTACACAATGTAACTTGTACACAAACCAGACGTGTACACTGTTTACAAAACTTACCTTCGCCTGGTTTGTTTACATAACTCTGCGCCTGTCCTCTCTCATGCACTCATTCTTTCTCTCTGGTATGGTAGCCTGGCTGACTGCCATACATACCACACTTGATTTTTTACAATAAATACTACTCATCTCACCCTATATTTTAAGGTAAGTAATGAGTGAACTGCATATACATTTTATAGCTCTGGGATGCTTAAATATCATAGAATAGTATGTGTGGGTGGGGTGGCCTGGTATGGTAGCCTGGCTGACTACCATACATACCACACTTGATTTCTTACAATAAATACTACTTGTCTCACCCTAGATTAAGACTATAAATATTTTAAGGTAAGTAATGAGTGCACTATGTGTGTATTGTACTTTTTTATTGTTTTTTGATGCCTGGTTCTATTGCTAACATAATATATGTTAGTGTAAACTTGTTATCTAGTGTTTGTATGCATTTGTAAGTGGAAAAAAAGGGTGTTCCACTTTACGGCGGTAGCCTGGAACCTAACCCGCCGTATAAGTGGGGCCCTCCTGTATATATATATATATATATATATATATATATATGTATATGTATGTATATATATATATATATATATATATATATGTATGTATATTTTTTTTTTTTTTTTTTTTTTTTAAAAAATTCGGCCGGCTCCCACCCCGGCAGGGGGACCCAAAAAAAAAAAAGAAAGAAAATCCCCAAAAAGAAAATACTTTCATCATCATTCAACACTTTCACCACACTCACACATTATCACTGCTTTTGCAGAGGTGCTCAGAATACAACAGTTTAGAAGCATATACGTATAGAGATACACAACATATCCCTCCAAACTGCCAATATCCCAAACCCCTCCTTTAAAGTGCAGGCATTGTACTTCCCATTTCCAGGACTCAAGTCCGACTATATGAAAATAACCGGTTTCCCTGAATCCCTTCACTAAATATTACCCTGCTCACACTCCAACAGATCGTCAGGTCCCAAGTATCATTCATCTCCATTCACTCCTATCTAACACGCTCATGCACGCTTGCTGGAAGTCCAAGCCCCTCACCCACAAAACCTCCTTTACCCCCTCTTTCCAACCCTTTCGAGGACGACCCCTACCCCTCTTTCCTTCCCCTATAGATTTATATGCTTTCCATGTCATTCTACTTTGATCCATTCTCTCTAAATGACCAAACCACCTCAACAACCCCTCTTCTGCCCTCTGACTAATGCTTTTATTAACTCCACACCTTCTCCTAATTTCCACACTCCGAATTTTCTGCATAATATTTACACCACACATTGCCCTTAGACAGGACATCTCCACTGCCTCCAACCGTCTCCTCGCTGCTGCATTTACCACCCAAGCTTCACATCCATATAAGAGTGTTGGTACTACTATACTTTCATACATTCCCTTCTTTGCCTCCATAGATAACGTTTTTTGACTCCACATATACCTCAACGCACCACTCACCTTTTTTCCCTCATCAATTCTATGATTAACCTCATCCTTCATAAATCCATCCGCCGACACGTCAACTCCCAAGTATGTATGTATATATGTATATGTATATATATATATATATATATATATATATATATATATATATATATATATATATATATATATATATATATATATATATATATATATATATATTTATTTTTTTTATCACACCAGCCGATTCCCACCAAGGCAGGGTGGCCCGAAAAAGAAAAACTTTCACCATCATTCACTCCATCACTGTCTTGCCAGAAGGGTGCTTTACACTACAGTTTTTAAACTGCAACATTAACACCCCTCCTTCAGAGTGCAGGCACTGTACTTCCCATCTCCAGGACTCAAGTCCGGCCTGCCGGTTTCCCTGAATCCCTTCATAAATGTTACTTTGCTCACACTCCAACAGCACGTCAAGTATTAAAAACCATTTGTCTCCATTCACTCCTATCAAACACGCTCACGCATGCCTGCTGGAAGTCCAAGCCCCTCGCACACAAAACCTCCTTTACCCCCTCCCTCCAACCCTTCCTAGGCCGACCCCTACCCCGCCTTCCTTCCACTACAGACTGATACACTCTTGAAGTCATTCTGTTTCGCTCCATTCTCTCTACATGTCCGAACCACCTCAACAACCCTTCCTCAGCCCTCTGGACAACAGTTTTGGTAATCCCGCACCTCCTCCTAACTTCCAAACTACGAATTCTCTGCATTATATTCACACCACACATTGCCCTCAGACATGACATCTCCACTGCCTCCAGCCTTCTCCTCGCTGCAACATTCATCACCCACGCTTCACACCCATATAAGAGCGTTGGTAAAACTATACTCTCATACATTCCCCTCTTTGCCTCCAAGGACAAAGTTCTTTGTCTCCACAGACTCCTAAGTGCACCACTCACTCTTTTTCCCTCATCAATTCTATGATTCACCTCATCTTTCATAGACCCATCCGCTGACACGTCCACTCCCAAATATCTGAATACGTTCACCTCCTCCATACTCTCTCCCTCCAATCTGATATTCAATCTTTCATCACCTAATCTTTTTGTTATCCTCATAACCTTACTCTTTCCTGTATTCACCTTTAATTTTCTTCTTTTGCACACCCTACCAAATTCATCCACCAATCTCTGCAACTTCTCTTCAGAATCTCCCAAGAGCACAGTGTCATCAGCAAAGAGCAGCTGTGACAACTCCCACTTTGTGTGTGATTCTTTATCTTTTAACTCCACGCCTCTTGCCAAGACCCTCGCATTTACTTCTCTTACAACCCCATCTATAAATATATTAAACAACCACGGTGACATCACACATCCTTGTCTAAGGCCTACTTTTACTGGGAAAAAATTTCCCTCTTTCCTACATACTCTAACTTGAGCCTCACTATCCTCGTAAAAACTCTTCACTGCTTTCAGTAACCTACCTCCTACACCATACACTTGCAACATCTGCCACATTGCCCCCCTATCCACCCTGTCATACGCCTTTTCCAAATCCATAAATGCCACAAAGACCTCTTTAGCCTTATCTAAATACTGTTCACTTATATGTTTCACTGTAAACACCTGGTCCACACACCCCCTACCTTTCCTAAAGCCTCCTTGTTCATCTGCTATCCTATTCTCCGTCTTACTCTTAATTCTTTCAATATATATATATATATATATATATATATATATATATATATATATATATATATATATATATATATATATATATATATATATATATATATATAAACTAACCTAGAGGTATTTACAAGAAGTACTTGAGATTCTTGAAGGCAAATAGGATGATTCTTGTGTGATACCTTCATCTCCTTAGACTTATCATCAACATATGGATCATGCAGGTAACATATCCTGGGCACATCTGGCACAACACATCCACGTCTTCTTCGTCGGCTCCACCAAGACAGCCACGTCTCCAAGGATTCCTGCAGGTAGTACAGTACAATAGAATTTACAGAATTTTCTTTAGCAGTACAATACAGGTGCTCCTCAATTTACAATGGAGTTATGTTCCGAGAAACTCATCGTAAGGCGAATATGAATAGCATGACGTTTATTTAGCATAAGAAAATAAATAACTACTGTCACTGAATAAATAAACAAATAATTACTAACTAAATACTAGTATTAAAAAGTAAAATAAATGATTACAAGTTATGGACTTCCTGCCTTCATGCTGGGTAATTAAGTTTTATCTCTAAAGTAACTGCTGTATAGTCCTTGTGGCTTAGCGCTTCTTTTTGATTATAATAATAATAATAATCTAAAGTAACTGCTTTTGCACCATTGATATATCGTAAGTTGAACCACTGTAAGTCAAGGAGCACCTGTACTTTACACTTTGTATGAAATGCTAAATCCAAGTACAGTAGATTATTCAGCAGAAGGATGACTGGAGGCTCAATCTCCAATCCTCCTCATTGCAGCGAGGAGGAGGCTGGAGACAGTGGAGATGTGTCTGAGGGCAATGTGTAGCGTGAATATTATGCAGAGAATTTGTAGCTTGGAGATTAGGAGGAAATGCTGGGTTACTAAAAATATTATTCAGAGGGATGAGGAAGGGTTGTTGAGGTAGTTCAGACATTTAGAGAGGATGAAATAAAATAGGATGACGTGGAGGGCATATAAATCTGTAGTGGAAGAAAAAGTGGGGTAGAGATTGTCCTAGGAAAGGTTAGAAGAATGGGGTAAAAGAAGTTTTGGGTGCAAGGGGCTTAGACATCCAACAAGTGTGTGTGAATGTGTTACTGAGTGGACGCAAGTGGTTTTTAATACTTGATGTGCTGTTGGAGTGTGAACAAGATAACATTTATGAAGGATTCAGGGAACCTGGTTAGCCAGACTTGAGTTCTGGAGGTGGGAAGTGCAGTGCCTACGCTCTGAAGGAGGGGCGGAGAGATATTGCATTTTTTTAACTGTAGTATTGACACGCCTCTGGCAAGACAGTAATGGAGTGAGTGATGATGGAAGTGTTTCTTCTTTTCTGAGTCACCCTGCCTCAGTGGGAAATGGCCAGTGTTAAAAAAAAAGGAGGTGGGAGAGGGGGGTGAAGAAACTTCAAAGACAAAACAACCCAGAAACAAAAGGGAAAGACAGAAATGATGGGAAGGTGAAAAGGATAGAATACAACATCAAGTTTCACTGCAGTGGAAGTGCCATCAAAAAAGAATTGTTATTAGGTAAGGAGAAGGCCTACATAGCATTATCACATATACAGTGGACGCCCGGTTTACGATATTATTTCATTCCAGAAGTATGTTCAGGTGCCAGTACTGACCGAATTTGTTCCCATAAGGAATATTGTGAAGTAGATTAGTCCATTTCAGACCCCCAAACATACACATACAAACGCACTTACATAAATTCACTTACATAATTGGTCGCATTGGGAGATGATCGTAAACTGGGGGTCCACTGTATAACAAGAGCTCGAAAGATAATTTACAATAGAGTACTCACCAAAGCCGACTTATTTACTGGTAATGTCTCTTCATAAATCACAAAATCTTTCAAAATTTCACTCAGAACTTTTGAGGGAATTAAAGTTGCTTTAGCAACAAAGTGATCATAACGATACACTCTGGTAATATCTCCGGATGTCAAGGGTGAGGCTAGAGGGTTGTGGGCAGAAATACAGTAGATAGATGGATCTTCCTGCATAGCTTCAAGTGTTTGCTTGAAATAACTGGAATAAAAGGTTAATCATAAAATGAATTCATTTTGCAGCAATAGAGTATTAAATTTTGTCTAAGTTTCCATAATGATTTAGTCTATTTTGGTATGAATACATCTAGTTAGCTGCCTGTACATTTTTTTATAATATCTGATTAAAATAAGCTTATACGAAATAAATGTGGAGACGAGATGAAAACAAATCTAAAATAGCAAGAAATTCAATTGATAATTTAAGATTACTGTATTTTATAAGGATAGGATAGTTACGGAAAATAATTTATGACTATAGTAAAGCACAATAAGGGGCAATACCATGGCTGGAACAATACACAAATAACCTTTACATATTAAAGAGAAGCTTATGATGATGTTTCGGTCCGACTTGGACTTTGTAAATGGTCTAAGTCGGACCAAAACATCGTCATAAGCTTCTCCCTCCATGTGCGGGTTATTTGTAGTAATGGATTCAAATTGGGTAAGTTCAGATTTAGAAAGGATATAGGAAAGTATTGGTTTGGAAATATAGTCATCGATAAGTGGTACAGTCTACCCAGTAGGGTTATTGAAGCTGAAACCTTGGGTAGCTTCAAATGTAGGTTGGATAAATTCATGGGTAAGAGGGGTTGGATTTAAGCAGGACTTACATGTGAGTTAAAACGGTTATCAAAGCTTATTGCTTGGGTAGCATTGAAAATGGACAAATAATTTATTAGTAGGTTTAGTTTGAGGAAAAACCTTCCTAGTATGGGCCAGTAGGCCTGCTGTAGTGCTCCTTCTTTCCTATGTTCTTATGATTACAGTACTTTGTAAGGATAGGATAGGACAGTTGCTGAAAATAATGACTTTTATTACAATGAGTTTTCAGAAATATTGTCGCATTTACCTGACAAAGTTGGGCGAGAGAGTATAACCGGTCTCTAGTAGCATAAGGTACTGTAACTCAGGAAATGTAGTTTTTACAAACTGAAGAGCGTCTTTTAAGTTTTTGCTCCTCTGGCACTGTGAATGACTCTCCTCTTGAAGTCCTCTTCCATTCTGTACTAGTTGGTCTACACTCATACCCTCGGCTGCCGTTCCTGTACGTTCATTTCTTGAGTTAATTACTGCTTTTCGATATATTGGATTATAAGGATGTTCTTCATATGGAACTCCTTCTTTCTTTTCTTGTAATTCCTTCATAGTTGGTTGGTACTTCGTCGTTTCTGTGAGGTTCGGTCCGGTGTTTAAAATATTTATTACCGGACTTATTGTATCTTTCATGCAAACATTTGTGCCAGAAAATTCATCAATAATATTCTTGAAATTTTCCAAAAGTGAAAATCTTGGAATGAGTTTTCTTAGAAATCTGACACCTTCTGACCTGAAGGAATTTTTATGAGGATTATTAACAACGTGAATCTTGAGTGGATACCCTTGCAAGAGATCCATTATATCTTCAGACGGGTCTGTCACCGAGACTACCAGGTGAACTCCGCTCATTGCTGTTTCTCGCAGAGCACTTTCAACAGATCTTTATTAAAGAGAATAAATAAATAAGTAAATAAATACAGTCTACATCCCAGCTTATATTCATGTATTAAAGTTTGATGGCCTCTTTTAATTAATATTAAAAAATTCAGAATGTGAAGGTATTTAAAAAAATTATAACTGGTCACTCAAACAAAAAACAAGTGGTAATCAGAGCTTTCATTCCTGGAGATATTTTGAAATAAACACGAAAACTTGGATTACAAATTTTTGTTATGAGTTTATATATACTACGTACAAAACCACAAATTTTTGTTATGTGTTTAGTATAACCATTAATTTATAAGCTTATATCTTGGAGGGTATTCCAGGGGACATTGCCCCCATGGTCCAGCCTATATATATATTTCTTTTTAAACACATCGGCCATCTCCCACCAAGGCAGGGTGACCCACAAAAGAAACACTTTCACCATCATTCATACATAATCACTGTCTTTACAGAGGCACCCAGATATGACAGTTTAGATGTTACTCCTAACAGCCAATATCCCAAACCCCTCCTTTAAAGTGCAGTCACTGTACGTACTTCCCACCTCCAGGACTCAAATCCAGCTAACCGGTTTCCCTGAATCACCACTAATTTTTGTACACACACACACATACACACACACACACATATATATATATATATATATATATATATATATATATATATATATATATATATATATATATATATAGATATATATTTATAGACATATATATATATATATATATATATATATATATATATATATATATATATATATATATATTATTTTATTTATTATCACACTGGCCGATTCCCACCAAGGCAGGGTGGCCCAAAAAAGAAAAACTTTCACCATCATTCACTCCATCACTGTCTTGCCAGAAGGGTGCTTTACACTACAGTTTTTAAACTGCAACATTAACACCCCTCCTTCAGAGTGCAGGCACTGTACTTCCCATCTCCAGGACTCAAGTCCGGCCTGCCGGTTTCCCTGAACCCCTTCATAAATGTTACTTTGCTCACACTCCAACAGCACGTCAAGTATTAAAAACCATTTGTCTCCATTCACTCCTATCAAACACACTCACGCATGCCTGCTGGAAGTCCAAGCCCCTCGCACACAAAACCTCCTTTACCCCCTCCCTACAACCTTTCCTAGGCCGACCCCTACCCCGCCTTCCTTCCACTACAGACTGATACACTCTTGAAGTCATTCTGTTTCGCTCCATTCTCTCTACATGTCTGAACCACCTCAACAACCCTTCCTCAGCCCTCTGGACAACAGTTTTGGTAATCCCGCACCTCCTCCTAACTTCCAAACTACGAATTCTCTGCATTATATTCACACCACACATTGCCCTCAGACATGACATCTCCACTGCCTCCAGCCTTCTCCTCGCTGCAACATTCTCCGTCTTACTCTTAATTCTTTCAATAATAACTCTACCATACACTTTACCAGGTATACTCAACAGACTTATCCCCCTATAATTTTTGCACTCTCTTTTATCCCCTTTGCCTTTATACAAAGGAACTATGCATGCTCTCTGCCAATCCCTAGGTACCTTACCCTCTTCCATACATTTATTAAATAATTGCACCAACCACTCCAAAACTATATCCCCACCTGCTTTTAACATTTCTATCTTTATCCCATCAATCCCGGCTGCCTTACCCCCTTTCATTTTACCTACTGCCTCACGAACTTCCCCCACACTCACAACTGGCTCTTCCTCACTCCTACAAGATGTTATTCCTCCTTGCCCTATACACGAAATCACAGCTTCCCTATCTTCATTAACATTTAACACACACTTAACACACACTTAACACACACTTAACACACACACACACACACACAGTTCTGTTAAACTTACACAAATTAACATAATTTTACTCAAAATTTCTTTGAGGTTCAACCCACTATTAACAAAATATTCTTGCACTAAAGTAACAATTTCATCAATCTTAAAACAGCCTCTCCGATTTTTATGCAACTGCTGCTCAACTTTCTCTTAGTCTGTAAAAAGTGAACGCTTCTAAAGGAGGATTACCATGAGTCTAGTGAAGGGCTCTTGATCCTAAGAACTGGAGCAAGGGTGGGTCCAGAATATTTACATGGGAGAGGTTTAAGGGTGGCAATCTAGAAGGAAGGAAGGTGGGACTAGAAGCTGGTCTTGAAGCTGCATTTTTTGAACACGCTGGCCGTCTCCCACCAAGGCAGGGTGACCCAGAAAAGAAACACTTTCACCATCACTCACACTATTACTGTCCTCAAAGAAGCACGCAGATAAGACAGTTTAGATGTCACTCTAAACAGCAAATATCACAAACACCTCTATTATTATTATTAACTGGGGTTTTGGGGTGTTAATGGAGACTGAGGGGACTCCACTGAATTGGAGGAGACCCCCCTCTTTCTTTGGATCAAATCTGATTTCCTCCTATTCCCAGTGTTGTATGACCTCTTACAAATTTACCGTTTCACAGTGAATATATAATAATTTTTTCAATGCACCAGTCATATCCCACCGAGGCAGAGTGGTAATTTATATAGGAGGAGGAGGTTACTATCCCCTTGCTCCTGGCATTTTAGTTGCCTCTTACAACATGCATAACTTATGAAGGAAGGATTCTTCTCTACTACCCCATGGAGAATAATAATAACATAAGCAAAGTAAAGAGAAACAGTTGTCATAAACTATTTAATGCCTCCAGGAACCACACACTGACCTGCTTATTATAGAGATGTCTCGTGTAGTGACCAGCATCAACATTGGAATCCCTGACAATGGTTCTGACTGAAAAAAACAAAGATCGAATAGCAAGTTGCACTGAAAAAAAAGGTTAGGTTAGGTAAGGTTTGTCAAGAAACAGGACAAGTGTTTCCTGATGGATGCAGGTCTTAGTCATGTGATGACCTACAGTTGGAGCTTTTGGTCACCTGACTAAGACCTTCCACTGGCTTACCCCTCAACCCCTTTAAAAATTATGGTTATAATTATAACTGAAAAAAAGATTAAACAAAATCTTTATGAAGGCTGAAAAAGTTAAATTTTATATACCAAACATAATTAATTTATACACACAGTATAAAGAAGGAACTCAAGTTTGATCCCAAAAAAGGGAAGGACAAGTTAAATTCCTTGGATCAAGAGCTCTTCATTAGCATTATGGCACTCACTTAAAGGTGGGTGAAAGTAATAATACAAACTAGAAGATGTGTAAAGGTTAAATGATCACCCGAGTATGGTGGGTTTGCCTCCACATGGGTGGTGGTGCTCGGGGTGCCTGGTGGTGGTGGTGGGTCATGGCACGGAGTGAGTTCTGAAGACTGAAGGCAGTGTCAGGGTCATCAAGCACAAGACTGTCACCTGTAATGAGAAATTCATCAATGAAGAATGAAATACAGCCTCTCCTCACTCAGGGACGTACTCGTTTACCGACGACTCGGACTTAAGAAGGGTTCTCTGACTGGTATGCACACCTAAATAATCAAATCAAATCATATGTATATTAAGAGCTGATTTCCTCTATTCTGTTTATTACAATATACAGTACACTACCATATAAACATTTAAAAATATAAAAGAAATGTTATAGATGTTGCAAAGGTGACATTAGAACAATATCAAAGATGGCTGACACAAACCCACTATGGGGTTACATTCTGACGAGTCCATCATAAGTCAAAAATATTGTAAGTCAAATGTGAATGATTTGATAAATAACTACTGTCACTGAATAAGTAAATAAATAATTACTGTAGCTAAATACCAGAACTGAAAAATAAATAAATGAATATAAGCTATGGACTTGCTGCCTTCATGCTGGGTAATTATCTCAAGTTTCATCTCCAGACTAACTGCTTTTGCACCATTGTAAAGTCAAAATACTGTAAGTCAAACCATCATAAGTTGAGGAGCACCTGTATATTAAACAAGATTTAGAAAACTGACCTTCATCAGTCGGTGGCCAGAAGGTCACAAACAGCACACCGCATCCCACCACTGCTAACTGTAATGACAACATAACATAATTGCAATATTTTAAATAATGCACTGCTACGCTTGTTCAACTTTATTAAAAATATACATATACAGTGGACCCCCGGATAACGATTACCTCCGAATGTGACCAATTATGTAAGTGTATTTATGTAAGTGCGTTTGTACGTGTATGTTTGGGGGTCTGAAATGGACTAATCTACTTCACAATATTCCTTATGGGAACAAATTCGGTCAGTACTGGCACCTGAACATACTTCTGGAGTGAAAAAATATCGTTAACCGGGGGTCCACTGTATAATAACATTATAAATCACTTGATCTAAAGAATGAGACCAACACTCCCCTTCCTTGGATCAAACCTGATAATAATATAGCCTGTACAGTATTCTTCGCCATCAATATACAAAAGTTTTCTTAGTGACACATTAGTAAGCACTAAACTAGTGTGAGTCATTAATTGTGGAGAGTTGTGGAAGACTGATCCTCTGTCTGATCACAGGCTGGTCTGTGAACAACCAGGCTGTTGGTGCTACACTATCACCAAGATATAATCTACTTCCAGGATGTATTTACTTTACATTATTAAATAAATATATACTGTATATGTATATATGTAGACAAGTACACTACCATTCCTCTCTCTCCCTTCCCAATTCCTGGTCATCTCAACACTACCATTCCTCTCTCCCCAACATTACTATTACTCTCTCCTCAACACTATCGTTTGTTTATCCCAACACTACCATTCCTCTCCTCATTACCATTCCTCTCTTACCAACACTACAATTCTTCTCTAACCAACACTACCATTCTTCTCTAACCAACACCACCATTCCTCTCTTACCAACACTATCATTCTTCTCTAACCAACACCACCATTCCTCTCTTACCAACACTACCATTCTTCTCTAACCAACACCACCATTCCTCTCTTACCAACACTACCATTCTTCTCTAACCAACACCACCATTCCTCTCTTACCAACACTACCATTCTTCTCTAACCAACACCACCATTCCTCTCTTACCAACACTACCATTCTTCCCCCCCATTAAGAGTCAACTCACCAGTACTAGGGTGAAACAGGCCATCTGACAGTAAGCTTTTCCTATGCAAGTCTCCTTACTGATGGTGTCACTTATGTGCCTCATGATGCAGTTGATGTCACAACTAAGTAATGTCACCAGTGAGGTGCTGAAGTAACTACTGAGATGCTGAAGTCACCACCAAGGTACTGCTGAAGTCACCCAGTGTTCTCAAGGTGACACTGACTCTGCCATAAGTTCTTACTCTCCAACTTTTTGTTCCAATGTCTCCTGGATGCTGAAGTCACCCATGTACTGATTTCATTCAGATGCTGAAGTCACCCATGTACTGATGTCACCCATATGCTGGAGTCACCCATGTACTGACATTACCGATGTACTAATGTTTTCAGATGCTGAAGTCACCCATGTACTGATGTCACCCAGATAATGATGTCACCACCAGGAGCTGATGTCATAACAAGGTACATATAACACAACCAGAAATAACTCATAACCAGTAAGAAACAACCAGTGGTAACTAGCCTCACCTGCCACTCTGGCAGCAGGAAATATGTTAAGATTTATCCTGTATTGCAGGAAATATGTTAATATTTATCCTGTACTACAGGAAATATGTTAATATTTATCCTGTACTGCAGGAAATATGTGGATATTAATCCTGTTTTGACCTCTCCAGCTCCTGGGCCTCTTAAAGGTCATTTCCAGCACCTTTGCTTCACAAATTTTCATCTCCAGCTGTTAGATCCCTTGGGAGGCTTTAAGAATAGCTCCTAGGCCCTTTGAGGGAGTTGAGCTAAAGCTCCTGGGCCTCTTGAAAGTTTTGTGATTCAAATTACTAGGCCTCAAAGACCCAAATGAAGATAAGTCATATTGAAAGAGAATATGAAATTTACGTTGTGAGAGAATCAAAGACCAGCTCAGTTTCTTTCAGTTATCTAAGAATAAGATTACAGGGAAAAGATAATCCCACTTATATGTAACTCAGGTCAACTCACAGTTACATAGATGTATGCCATAGCCTACACTTATTTCCCAGTGTTTACAGAATCCAAAAAAAATTTTGTCATCAAGATTCAAACAATTCTGTTATCAATTATTATATATCAGGATGAAAAACCACGCAATTTTGAAGTCCATAGTGACATGTTCTTCAAACAACTGTAAAGATTGAAATTACAAGCATTGTAATGTAAGAAGGAACTCTGTGAACCATTAACAAATGATCATACACAAGACACTGGTAACCCAACTGAATGGTCGAATAGTAGATTAAAGCCACAAAACAGATAGTCACAAAAGAGACTGTTAACATAACAGACAATGGTAATTTCTCTCTCTATCTTGACTATTATCTGTTAAGTCATGAAAAAGGCACTGGTTATGAAACAAGAAATGGCTGCTGTTCATAAAAGCAACACTGGTCATATAATAAAAAATATACAAAATAGCAATAGTTGCACAAAAAGACAAAAAAGGCAATCCATGTCAAAACCTATGAAGCAGAAAAATTATATAAAGGCAAAACAGCGGAGCTTTGCCCACAAGATGCAGTCGACAAAATAAAATATTCAGGCCAGACTGAAACCTACACAGGAATAATGTTAACAGTTCAGTGAAAATTAATGGGGTTATATACATAACCATGGTCTGGTAGGCAACACTCTCACCTCACACAATGAGTGTCTGTGATTCAATCCATGACTGGATGTAAACATTGGGCATGTTTCCTTGCACCTGCTTTGTCTGTTTACCTAGCCAGCAAGTTGGTACCTAGATGTTAGTGGACTGGTGTGGGTGGCATCCTGGGAGACAAGACTGAAGCACCACAATGGAAATAAGACAGACAGTCCTCAATGATGCATTGGCTTTCTTGAGCTATCCTGGGTGACTAACCCTCCAGGGTTAAAAAACCCAACAAAATCTCTCTCTTATCTTATTCAACTTGAACAAGGGTATCCTGTAACACTGTATCATGATGAAATAAACATTATTATTATTCAGGCTATACACTTTCATTTTATACAATCCTTCAAAGAAAAAAATTACTATTCGTTATCCAGATAATAAAAGTCCAATAATCACTATAGATCTTTAATAAGAAATGTAATATACTTCAATATTCCTACATCAAATATAACACTACAAGATCATGTAGGTTTAACATAGTAATTGTTTTATGAGCTACGGCAAAGTTAATCTCAAACTTTGCTGGAACAATATATTTATGAATGAAATAAAATTTTAATATTTGAAAAACAAATATAGTACAATTAAAAAAAATAAACTGATACTAAATCAAAATAGTTCACATATTCACCCTGAGTAATGTGAAAAATAATGACGAATAAATGTAATGATTACGAAAACAGCAAAATGTATAGCTTAGATCATTATCATATTAGCAGTAGGAAGCCAGAGGAAATGTTTATAGAGGACAAACAACAACAACAGCCAGAGAATATTCATCAAAATAAACTCAGAAATAAATTCATACGTTTTGAAAACATAACAAAGAAAGCAAGTACAGTAAACTGTCACTTTAGTGGAACTCAATTTAACAAAGTCTTTTGATTACAGAATTGTCCGCTATTGTTACAATCATAACAAAACAATCTCATTCTGTGCAGCACTTTGGGAATCTTCACCGTGGAAATATTTTGTCATCCAGTGACTTATTCAGTCCTATTCAGAGAAAAATGGAGGAAGACCAAGGAGTGTGAGGGACTGATTACCTCAAACTCCTTGATCTTTCTCTATTCTTCTCTCTATTGGACTGAAGAAGCGAAGTGTTGCACTAGTGTCTCTTATCAACTTGTCACTTCTCTGAATGACTTATTTACAATTTCATTTCCATCCACTACAATCACAATTACAGCCACCCACTACCCAGACATTAACTGCCACGGAACATTATTTATATTTTACCGCCTACATAAATGGCCTCTTATAAGAAAATAAAAGAACATATGGAAGTAAATGATATTTTGTTTATAAGGAATTTGAGAGAGAGAGAGAGAGAGAGAGAGAGAGAGAGAGAGAGAGAGAGAGAGAGAGAGAGAGAGAGAGAGAGAGAGAGAGAGAGAGAGAGAGAGAGAGAGAGAGAGAGAGAGACAGAGAGAGAGAGAGAGAGAGAGAGAGAGAGAGAGAGAGAGAGAGAGAGAGAGAGAGAGAGAGAGAGACAGAGAGAGAGAGAGAGAGAGAGAGAGAGAGAGAGAGAGAGAGAGAGAGAGAGAGAGAGAGAGAGAGAGAGAGAGAGAGAGAGGCAGAGAGAGAGAGAGACAGAGAGAGAGAGAGAGACAGAGAGAGAGAGAGAGAGAGACAGAGAGAGAGAGAGAGAGAGAGAGACAGACAGAGAGACAGAGAGCAGAGAGAGAGAGAGACAGAGAGAGACAGAGAGAGAGACAGAGAGAGAGAGAGAGAGAGAGAGAGAGAGAGAGAGAGAGAGAGAGAGAGAGAGAGAGAGAGAGAGAGAGAGAGAGAGAGAGAGAGAGACAAAGAGAGACAAAGAGAGACAGAGACAGACAGTGAGACAGAGAGAGACAGTCAGAGAGAAAGACAGAGAGAGAGAAAGAGAGAAAGAGAGAGAGAGAGAAAGAGAGAGAGAGAGAGAGAGAGAGAGAGAGAGAGAGAGAGAGAGAGAAACACACACAGACAATGACAGTGTTAATCCATCAAACTGGCAGTTTACTTAACTCGCTCAAAGCAATTGTATATATAATCATAAATTTGTAATGTTTATGAGACATTACTCAAACTCAAAGTAAAGGTAATGTAATACTTATGCTTCACAACTTTGAAAAAGAAACATTCTTGCATTTATTAGAAGTCATGAACACACATTTCTAAATGCAATATTATACATGTCTGAGTTTAAACTTAGTCAACAAATGTCTTTACTGTCATAGACATAAAGTCTAGTTAACACAGTCAAAGAGAATATCATTATTTTAACACGATTAAGATACAAAATGTGGTTCAGAAAAAAATAAATAAAAAAATTGGCAGACTAAGCAAGTGGCTTTAAAAAAAAAAAAAGGCTTTGACATACTTTTTTTTTACAAAAAAAAAAAAGTTACTAATAAAAATTCAGGGAACTACAATACTGAAAAAAAGTATCACAATAAGATAAATTAACTCAAAAATTTGTCAACACTGAACAATGACCAACAACTGCAAAGATTGTGCAGTTGGCATGTCAAACTTATGATTAAGAATAAGTAAAGTGTGAAAAAGATGGCACATTATATAGTATATATAGTGTATACAGCTAGTAGAGGACCTTGGCACAAAGCAGAAATACACTTCATTTTGTTACTCTATACAAGTTCATTTGTACTATAGGTCATATGTGGATATGTGAGCAACCACCCAATGAGGTATAACCACTGAGTCATGTTTACTAATGGCACGTTCACCATATTAAAGCTTTTACATTCCGGCAGGATTACTGACCTATTCTTTCTGTCTCGTGAACATGTTAAGCTGACGGGTATATTTGAAACACTTCTACTTGCAGAGGAAGTAGGTGGATTTACGAAGGGAAGTGTAGACCAAGTGTTTACATTAAAGCATATAAGTAAGCAATACACAGATATGAGTAAGCAGCTGTTGCATTTATGGATTTTGGGAAAATATAATATGGTAGACTGAAGCAACAGAGCAGGTATTACAAAATGTAAGGAATAGATAACAGGGTGTTCAAATCAATAGTCTATGAAGCTCATTGACTTGGGTATGCAAAAAGAAAAAGAGGACAATTTCCAGTACGAGTGGGTCTTAGAGAGTGTTGTGTGATATCATCATGGTTGTTTAATGTGTTTATAAAGGGGAAAAGTTGTGGACTTCAACTATAATGGATGGGATTTAAAGTGAGAACCATTATAATTGCTCTTTGCTGATGACAGTTTTTTGAAAAAATTCATAAGAGAAACAGCTGAGGTTGGCTGAGAAATTTGGGTGTGTAAAAAGAGTGATATTCAAAAAACGAAAGGCAGTAGTATAGTCCAGGCAATGAAAGACAGAATATCAAATTAGAGGGAAGAGTAAGGAGAAAGTGTATGTGCTTACCATAGTTATTTGAAGTGGATGTCATAGCAAATTCAAAGCTGAGATAGATTACAGATGAGGAAAAGGGAGCTGAAGTCTTGAGGAGTCTTTGGAAAATTTATCAATAAATGCAAAAAGAAAATTGCATGAAAGTATAGTGTTGCCAACACTTTTGTAAGGGTGAAACATGGTCTTTGACTGTTGCATTGAGGAAGCTGGAAACAGTGGAGATATTATTTTTGAAATCAATATGTAGTGTGAAGATTATATGCAGACTAAGGAATAAAGATTTTAGAAGACAGTGTAGTAGTATAAACAGTAGAATTCTGAGTGGTAGAGGGGTTACTGAAATTATTTAGTCATTAAGAAAAAATGGTACAAGATAGGTTGACCAAAAAGACAGATGGAAGGTCTAGGAGATGTCCCTGGAATATATAATTTCTTTAAAATAAAATGATGTAACATGCATTGTGTCTTATTTTCAGTCAGTAAACTCTACCATTGTATTACCATGTTCCAGGAAGGATTGGAATAAGGGTAAGAATGTTTTAAGAGGTAAGAGATAATGCATCTAGAATGCTTAAATACATTAGATAGGGAATTATCACTTACTTCCTAGTGTCCTTTTAGGATTATTTTGGATTCTCACCAAAACAACAGTAATAAAACTATCAAGCAACCCACTACATGAGTCAGTCATTTGAGATCAATTATTTTTGGTACTCATTTACAAAAACCTGAATTCATTTTGATTATTACATAAGAAATTAACCCTTAAACGGTCCAAACGTATATATATGCTCACCTGCACAGCGCCCCGAATATTTTGAGAAAAAAAAAAATTATAGGAAAAAAGAGCATGTGGTACCCAGGCATCCCCAATTTTTTTCATATGGCACACACTGAGTGCGCACACCCATTCTCTCATGTCTAGGCGACTCAGGCCTACTGTGCCAATGTTGAATGAATGACAAATGAAATGTGCATATACATTTGGGGCCCTATGCAAGAGAACGTATATATACGTTTGGACCGTTTAAGGGTTAAATAAGACTAAAAGTGAGGAAATAATAAGTAAAAAACAAAACTTTAAAAAACACTAAAATAGACATAACAATGGCAAGAATTGTACTTGTGCAGGGTTGCTGGACTAGCATCCTTATTTATTATGAGTACGCAAAACCCAGTTCAAAAACCGGAACCAGACACACACACAGTTTGAGGTGGATTGTGAAAGATGACCACCACATCCTCCTGGTACTTGGGCACTTATGGTAGGATACAGCCCTTCATGATCACTCTTCTTCATGACTGATATTTATGGGACTGGAGGGTTCCCAGCCCTGAGTGCACCCTGGTCAAAAGAATCAAGTTCTGGGAAATACTAAGCGCTACCTAGCACTTGGACACCTATCTCAATCACTTTTAGATATTGATTCAGCTTCTTGCTGTGATCTAACACAGCCAAGTGGAACCTGGCATTTCTCTGTTGTAATTCATGTGTTTTAGAGCTTCCCACTGTAACTCAAAACCCAGGAATGTAAATGGAAGAATATCAATAGCTTATATAGTAGGTAATAATATACAAACAATAACATCATGACATGTCAATGATAAAGAAAATTACTTAAAAATGCACAAGAAATTTTAGCTATGATATGAAGTCAATAAATAGGCAAAGATAAACTGCTTATGCCAGAAAAATTCTACAGTGGGCATCTCAAGCCATTTTAATGTTTGTCTAAATCAAAATGTTACTACTTATCTACGCCTACAAACATTATTTTTTTTTAATTCATCAGCCATCTCCCACCAAGGCAGGAAAAATATTAGAGTACATTTATAATATATATTGGTCATTACAACTGTCACTGTGCAGGATGGTAATCATGTTTCATAAATTCACATAAATATACAGTGGACCCTCGGTTAACGATATTTTTTCACTCCATAAGTATGTTCAGGTGCCAGTACTGACCGAATTTATTCCCATAAGGAATATTGTGAAGTAGATTATTCCTTTCAGACCCCCAAACATACACGTACAAACGCACTTACATAAATACACTTACATAATTGGTCGCATTCGGAGGTAATCGTTATGCGGGGGTCCACTGTATTGAATAACAATTCTTTTGTCAAGTGCAGAAAATATCTTATTATAATAACTAATGTTTACTTTTATTTACTGTAGTAATATCAAATAAAACTGCATTAAATTAATCAGTTATAATGGTCTGAACGAATTTCTAAAAATAACCTTTAAGCTACTTACTCTTCGAGCAATAAAAATTCATATTAAACAACACAGTTCAAGAATAAATAAATGAGCAGGAGCAGTGAGTGCACATGGTATCATGAATGATGTTCAGGAGAGTACATGGGTATCATGATGTTCAGGAGTGTACATGGGTATCATGATGTTCAGGAGTGTACATGGGTATCATGATGTTCAGGAGTGTACATGGGTATCATGATGTTCAGGAGTGTACATAGGTATCATGATGTTCAGGAGTGTACATGGGTATCATGATGTTCAGGAGAGTACATGGGTATCATGATGTTCAGGAGTGTACATGGGTATCATGATGTTCAGGAGTGTACATAGGTATCATGATGTTCAGGAGTGTACATGGGTATCATGATGTTCAGGAGTGTACATGGGTATCATGATGTTCAGGAGAGTACATGGGTATCATGATGTTCAGGAGTGTACATGGGTATCATGATGTTCAGGAGTGTACATGGGTATCATGATGTTCAGGAGTGTAAATGGGTATCATGATGTTCAGGAGAGTACATGGGTATCATGATGTTCAGGAGTGTACATGGGTATCATGATGTTCAGGAGTGTACATGGGTATCATGATGTTCAGGAGTGTACATAGGTATCATGATGTTCAGGAGTGTACATGGGTATCATGATGTTCAGGAGTGTACATGGGTATCATGATGTTCAGGAGAGTACATGGGTATCATGATGTTCAGGAGTGTACATGGGTATCATGATGTTCAGGAGTGTACATGGGTATCATGATGTTCAGGAGTGTACATGGGTATCATGATGTTCAGGAGTGTACATGGGTATCATGATGTTCAGGAGAGTACATGGGTATCATGATGTTCAGGAGTGTACATGGGTATCATGATGTTCAGGAGTGTACATGGGTATCATGATGTTCAGGAGTGTACATGTGTACTCATCATTTCCAGGGATTTGTAGACCTGGCCTCAGAAGTGGCAGGCAGTAAATCATAACCAAAATAAAAGGTTAGAAGATGTAAAAAAAAATAACCTGACAGAGTTATAAAGCCAAACTAAGAAAGATGTTTGTGGAGGACTCGGAGGAAGTGACAAAGCAAGAGGAACAAGGATCACTGGATATTATGCCAGACAAAGTGGAAGGAACAAGGATGGCTGGATATTATGTCAAAGTGGGAAGAACGAGGATGATGGATATTATGTCAGACTTTCAAAACACAATTTCAGGTCATGTTTGTGTTCGTTATCTCGTCTGTCAGGGATATCGAGTCTAAAACCTTCCCCCCATTAGTTTCATGTACACTACACCACTACAGAATATTTTATACTGGTACAAAAATTCTACATTTATAGTCTACAAGGTTCAATTTTAATGTAGTTTTTATATGTCATCTTTATATTTACAATTTTGCTGGAAACAGAAGGATTATCATTATATTTAAGGAAAATACGGACCCCCTTAAGCGTCAATCAGTACTATACAGCAGAGGTGAGAGAGAGAGGGTCAAAGAAATGAGGGGTGGTGGAGAGAGGTCACCGGCAGTAATAGAGTGGCACAGTCAATTTGCAAATCAATGTCAGTTAAAAATCATTAGGCAAGTCCATTAGAGGTAGAGCAGTCAAAGGTGAAGGCAGACAGTCAGCATGTAAAGGCATTGAAGGGGGTGTCCAAAATCAAGCTAGCACCCTAAAAGCATTGAAGGGGGTGTCCGAAATGAAGCTAGTACCCTAAAAGCATTGAAGGGGGTGTCCAAAATCAAGCTAGCACCCTAAAAGCATTGAAGGGGGTGTCCGAAATAAAGCTAGCACCCTAAAAATACTGAAGGGGCATCCGAAATTAAGGTAACACCCTAAAAGAATTGAAGGGGGATCTCTGAAATGAAGCTAGCATCCTAAAAGCAATAAAGGGGGTGTTTAAAATGAAGATAGCATCCTCCCTGAGCTGGGAAACTGATCAAGAGATAGCGAACTATCAGAATGACTAGACAATAAGAGAGATACAAATTCCTGCAAGCTTTGATATTTATAACTCAGAAATGGAAGCAGCATGAGATGGCCCTGAATTTTTCTGTTTTGAATGTTATTTTTTTCTTGAAGATTTACTATTAGAAGTTGATGGAACAGAGATGAAGTTACAGTTTTCCCTATAGTTATCAAATTTATTTTCAAGTGAATAAACATCTTTATTCTTAAGGGAACCAACATTTTTATTCTTAAGTGACTCAACATCTTTATTGTTAAGTGAACCAGCATCTTTATTCTTGAGTGAATCAACAGTTTTATTGAACGAACTAGCATCTTTATCCTCAAGTGAATCAACTTCATTCTCCAATGAACTGGCATCTTTATTAAGCGAATCAGCATCTTTAATAAGTGGATCATCATCTTTATCAAGTGAATTGGTAGCTTTATTAAGTGACTCAACATCTTCATTCTCTAATGAACCAGCATCTTTATTCTCTTCAAGTGAATCATCTCCATCTTCATCTGTGCTGTAAACAGAGTCCTCAGAACTTCCCTTAACTGGATAAATTGGGTACGTCAGATTGTTACTAAGATTAATACTACTACACTGAGACACCTGAGAAGAAAACAAGTTCTCCAAGTCTGCATCTTCAGTAACAGCATGAAGGCAACACGTGGACCTTAAGAGATGAGGTGCTGGCAGAGGTAGAGATGCCTCATTGGGGAACACTGATGACATGAAACTCAAATATTCCCTGTAAAAAATCACACATGGTATTTTAAGTCACTATTTTTGCCTTGGATGTTCTTTATGTACACAACAGCGTCAAAGTCAGAGATCCCAATTTAAGTACATCACTACGTCTGACTTTTTTGGATTATCCTAGGTAATTTACGCTATGTATGATAATTGTACTTATATGCCCCTGTACCTAAATAAACTTACAATACAGTGGACCCCCGCGTAACGATCACCTTCGAATGCGACCAATTATGTAAGTGTATTTATGTAAGTGCGTTTGTACGTGTATGTTTGGGGGTCTGAAATGGACTAATCTACTTCACAATATTCCTTATGGGAACAAATTCGGTCAGTACTGGCACCTGAACATACTTCTGGAGTGAAAAAATATCGTTAACCAGGGGTCCACTGTATTATTAATACTGTCACTGAGCATGAAAGCTTAGGTAGTACTCAATATATCCCTGCTGGTAAGGATTGTCACAATCTTCAAGACATTTTTTTACAGATGACCATGTAATTTTGCAATTGCAGAGACAATACAATACTAGTCTTTACACATTTACCACTCTTACACTGAAGATATACATCTTAATATCCCTGTGGCTCATTTGTGAGCATATTCTCTAGCTATACTTCCTTGTTCCATTGCATCCCTGGTACACAACTCATTTATTAATTAGTAATCAATTAATTATTGCCTTATTAATCTTAAGACAGCTTAAGTTTGCCTGAAATGCTCTACATACAAAGGGGCTTTCTGCATGCACACCTGTCACCTACCTCTGTACAAACATTGTATCATGGTGAAATAAATAATCTCTAATCTTTAATTCCTATTGGTGTCTATGTAATGCTTCCATGTACATTACTGTATTTACTACTGTATTTAAGATTCAAAGCTTCGGAAATACGTTAAATGGAAGACTGAAAAAAAATATCGAAAACCACAAACAAATTCATTAAATTATTAAATTTGAAAACCAAAAACAAATTATAATATTACTATGGAAAACTAGATGTATGACAATAATGAACTCAAGAAAAACAAGTATAAAGGATAGAGAACTACATAACTGCACTACTTTTGAATGGCAGATACATAGTTGGAAAGTCATGAAAAGAGTAGGTAGTCATAACCACAGAAAATTACACACAAAAAAGGATAAATTAAAAAGATGAGGTACTACAAACACAGGCCTATTAGAACAAGGAACAAACAGGTACTGTACTGTAATTACAAATTAATTGGTAACTGCACAAAATATGGTAATAAATCACTGAACTTACCAGTACTCAACTTCCAATTTCTCAACTAAAGTTTCTAGTGGTGAGTCTCTGTCAACATGGTTGATGCCTGGGTTACCTAGTACATCAGGTTGATAACAGCAAGGACTCAGGTCATAAAAGACTAACCGGCAGAGTGGGCAAGACATTTCGAGTAAAGTTAGGCTCAACAGAGACACTGCTGTTGGCTTCACACTGTGATAATAGTGGTATTGACACAAACTGGAATTTCCAGTCTCCTGAACAATATCATCTACACCTCTGGAGGACAGTCTTAGGTTTGCTCGAAGGTAACAAAGGTGGCTACCAAAACAAGATGAAGCCAATTTATATGATCTTGCATGTGGCTTCATTATTTTCATTTTTGATACCCGAGAAATCTGAGAACTAACATTTCCCGAGACATAAGTTTCATTCATATGTTCAAGGAAGTTTAGAGAGTGACCCTCATTATTGCTCTCATTACTACAAGCCTCAGAGATTTCAAGAGTTTCTAAACAATGTATACCATTGCTATTCTGTGTTCTAGGATGCAAATGTTTTGCAGAGCAACCACGTAAGTTTTTTCCTGTATTATGATCACCCGAGTGAAGATTCGCTGGAGAAACAGATTGAGAATTGTATCCATCACAAGCCTTTTCAATCTGCCGGCATGTACTACCATGCTGTTCTTCTACACATGCCTGATTATTAAACGCCTTAAGCAGATTCTTTCGACACACTGTCCTTCCAACGTATTTCTTAAAGCATTTTTTACTTTGCTTTTTCCTATTATGCTTCAGCAATGAATCCAAATTTCCTAAATATGGCCGAGTTGATAATACAGAGCCGTCTACTGTTAGTAAATCTGTCTCATGTGGAGATATTGTGAAAAATTGAGAATTAATTAAATAAGAATTATTAGGATGGTGTGGAAAAAGCTTAAAACATCTTAATTCCAACAATGTATTTTCTGTATTAAGAGCAGCTGGTAAAGGTATAAGAGCAGTTTTCTTGTCATCTTCCTTTCTCCGAGCTCTAGATTCTTTCAGATCTGATATACTCGTTTGTGTCTCCTTATTGCTTGCATACATAAACCTCGATGAAGTGTCACATGATTGTTGATGAATAGTTTGATTCTGTGGTGTATTAAGATCCTCAGCCTTGTTCCTCCTTCCACTGCTCCTGAAAGTACTAAAACTGGGAGTGTGTGTATCACTCTTATCCAAACTTTTCATATTTACAGATACAACATTATCCTTATGAACACTTTTAGAATTCACTGAGGTCTCACTGGCATGATTCTGTTTATTGGCACTATTTTCAATTTCTTTGTCATGTAAACTTTCATGTACAGAATCAAGTACTTTCTCCTGATTATACTTGTGCTGTTGTGTAGTTTTGTCACCGTTCTTGCTAATATTTTTGCAAGTATATGTATTATATTCAGTACTACACGCAGTAGTGTAGCTAGAATCATCAGAGATACCCAGAGATTCATTACCATCAGAGGTCATTACACCATGCTCTTCACAATATGTGAACTGCTCCTTTCTCTGATTTTTCTTTTCTGATAAACCCAGCATATAAGTTTGATTGGGTGAAGTCATCACCAAACCACCTTTGTATCCCTCCTGTGACTGTGCTCCACTTCCAGAGTCTATACAATTCAGTTTCAAATCAGCTTTATCTTGAAGGTCAGAAAGTGAGAGTTTACAAAGGTTATTATGTCTTATCTGACATGCATCTTGTATACCATCATAAAGATTCTCATCTGACACTGAGGGCTGTGAATTTTTCCCATTGGAGTTGCCAGAGCTAATACCATCCACAGCATTTGTTGATGCGGATATGGAAGAAGCATTTTGAAGATTTATATTTTTCTCTACAGGAAATGATTCTACATCTGCAAGCTCAGTGCTACTAAATTCATTACATAAACTACTATCATCAAAAGCAGAGTTTTGTTCATTACATTCAATGTTCTTTTGTGTGGCATCAGTAACTGTCCTTGTGTGTGTCAGTGACAGCATCTTACATCCAATACCAGCATTTGCACTGTTTTCTTCAGAAAATTCATAAGGATCCAATACTTTGTGATTTACAATTGAGGATGTTCCAACACCTTTCCCTTGTTGACTGGAAGGTTCATGATTCTTTCTACCACCTCGAGGTTGTAATTCATCTTTCTGTACATTATAAACTTTCAGTTTATTTATCTTTTGCCTTTTTCTTACACATTTCTTTATATTTGTACTAAAACTATGATTCCAAGATTTCTTGAATGTTTTATAAATTTTGTTTTTATCTCCTTTATTGATCTCTCTACCACCTTCATTAGAAGAGTCTCCATGTGACGTACCTCCCTTGAGTGCACTAGAGGACTTCTCAATGGTTACTCCGAGTGGTAAGTAAATCTTGCAATGTGGGTTACCTGGGTTTTGAAGCTTCCTTTTATTAGCTTCAACTACTTGAGTGAGATGAGTATTCCTCTGCATCACTACAAACAAAGAAAATTGAATAAGATACACAAAAAGCACATGTACATTTATATGAACTCAAATTAAATTGTAATAAATAACTGTCAATAAATAAAGAGAAGGATGGATGAGGGGTTCGAACTACTTCTTTCAACAAACCAGCTGTATCCCACCGAGACAGGGTGGTCCAAAAGAAAAAAATGAAAGTTTCTCCTTTTAAATTTAGTAATTTGCACAGGAAAGGGGGTTAATAGCCCTTTGCTATCGGCATTTTAGTTACCTCAGGGGCTCGAACTGCGGTCCTTAAATTGACAGGCTGATGCTCTACCATCTCGACTGCCTGGCAGTTGAGACGGTATAGCAGAGGTTGGCGAACTTTTTTGGGTATTACCCCAAAACACATTTGTGTACAGAGAAATTACCCATTAGACTAAAAATTATTTGTTTGAAAAAATATAACTTTCATAATTTGCCTTGCTTATTAACTAATAAATTTTTGTGCAATTTTATTTACATTTTTACTGAGCCTTCATTACTCCCGAGATTTTAATTTTTACCCCATCTGGGGTTTTTTACCCCATCTGGGGTAATTTACCCCATCTGAGGTAATTTACCCCATCTGGGGTAATTTACCCCATCTGGGGTAATTTACCCTGATTCCCTGACCTCTGCAGTAGAGCACTGGACTGTCAATTTATGGACCGCAGTTCAAGACCCTCGTCCACCCTTCTGTTTATCCGTACATTTGCATTTTCAACATTTAGCAAAGAAGAACTTGGAAACTTAAATCAGCCAGAGAGAAACTTAGCAAGGAAACTGAAACAGAATGTATATACATACAGGGAATATACAAGTAAAACGAAGGAAAAGTATAACACTAATATTATGTATTCCTATTGTTAACTTCATATTAATAAATTAGCAATTTTAAAAAAATTTCACCATCCAAGAAACATATTATAATTGAAGACATTCAGGTCTGATCTGAAGGCAAAGCACAGATAATCAAGTTTGAACTGAAGGCAAACCATATATAATAAAGTTTGAACTGAAGGCAAACCATATATAATAAAGTTTGAACTGAAGGCAAACCATAGATAATTAAGTCTGATCTAAAAGGAAATCACAGATAATAATGTTTGATCTGAACGTAAATTCCAGTTCTTTGAGTCCTTCACTGACATCATGGCTCCCACCTTGAAGGGTTGACTGAGACCAAACTTAAAATCTGAAGGTCCTTTGAGACAGAACCACAAAATGAATTTTGTCTGATACTGATGTAGATCAAAACTGACACTTGTACAACAGTTTAACAATAAATAATTCTTACCTTTTCTTTTTGTGGAAGGAGACATTCTGAATATTTTATTCATGTCTGCATTTCCATCCAGTTTCAGAGATTTTCTTTCGATATAATTGTTTAATTTTTTCCGACAATTGTGTGCCTTCCCATCTGGCGTATACACCTACAAGAAGAAAGGATTTGTAACATATATTTTGACTAGACATCTACCCTTAAATATACTTAAACTATTATAGTAAACCCATAAAAATTTTACAACTGTACAAGTTTTTATTTTCTGAAGTATACAGAAATGTAGTATACATTTTTTTTTTAATGAACCAGCTGTATCCCACCAAGGTAGGGTGACCTAAAAAGAAAAATGAAAGTTTCTATTTTTAAATTTAGTAACGTATACAGGAGAAGGGGTTACTTGCTCCCAGCATTTTAGCCGTCTTTTATGACACACATGGCTTATGGAGGAAGAATTCATTTGTAGTTTACATGTAATAAAATACTGCTAAGCACAAAAGAAAGCCACTAGCATTCTGTGCATTTTGGGCATACTAATCCTAATGCTTACCAACTACTACTTAAGAACTAAAGAGTCTTTTAGCATTAAGTAGTCTTAGTCTACAGATTCTTCTCCATTTGCCCATGGAGAAAGCCACGGAGATATCAGGAAATATTTCCTCAGCTTCAAGGTGGTCAGGAAGCAGAATAACATGAAGTGATGGAGGCAAAGTACAAATGCAGCTTGAAGAATAAGTATGATATGGTTCACAAGACTGGCTAGGAAGTATTGTACAGGTTGTTAAGTGTGGCTCAGGAGCTGGAGCTTTATCCCCAAAACCACAGGTGGAGTACAAAACTACAGGTGGAGGAGCACAAAACCACAGGTGGAGTACAAAGCCACAAGTGGAGGAGCACAAAACCACAGGTGGAGTACAAAGCCACAGGTGGAGGAGCACAAAATCACAGATGGAGGAGCACAAAACCACAGATGGAGGAGCACAAAACCACAGATGGAGGAGCACAAAACCACAGATGGAGGAGCACAAAACCACAGGTGGAGGAGCACAAAACCACAGGTGGAGGAGCACAAAACCACAGATGGAGGAGCACAAAACCACAGGTGGAGGGGTGCAAAACCACAGGTGGAGGGGTACAAAACCACAGGTGGAGGAGCACAAAACCACAGGTGGAGTACAAAGCCACAGGTGGAGTACAAAGCCACAGGTGGAGGAGCACAAAACCACAGGTGGAGGAGCACAAAACCACAGGTGGAGAGGTACAAAGCCACAGGTGGAGTACAAAGCCACAGGTGGAGGAGCACAAAACCACAGGTGGAGGAGCACAAAACCACAGGTGGAGGAGCACAAAACCACAGATGGAGGAGCACAAAACCACAGGTGGAGTACAAAGCCACAGGTGGAGGAGCACAAAACCACAGATGGAGTACAAAACCACAGATGGAGGAGCACAAAACCACAGGTGGAGTACAAAACCACAGGTGGTGTAGTACAATACCACAGGTGAAGTAGTACAAGAAAGTACAACTTCAACTATCCACACAAACAAAAATATTAAAAATAATTTCTTTGTCCTCACATAAACATCAGTCTTGATGCACAGTTTGTTGGATGTTTTGGAAAGTCGAGGTACAATGATGCGCTTAAAGCCTTCTGGAACATGACATCTGTCCTCCACCGGCACTCCTGAAAGCAAATAAATAACCAATTTTAATAATTATTATTATAATCAAAAGAAGTGCTAAACTATGAGGGGTCATGTTTACTTTATGCTTTTGATCACCAGAAGTGTTTGAGATTTTTTTTTCAACAACCTGGCCATATCCCACTGAGGCGGGGTGACCTAAAAAGAAAAACGAAAGTTTCTCTTTTTAGATTTATTAACATATACAGGAGAAGAGGTTACTAGCCCCTTGCTTCCAGCATTTTAGTCACCTCTTACAACACACATGGCTTACCGAAGAAGAATTCTGTTCCACTTCCCCATAGAGATAAGCGGAAATAAAAAAGAACAAGAACTAGTAAGAAAATAGAAGAAAACCCAGAGGGGTGTGTGTATATGTATATGCTTGTACATGCATGTGCAGCGTGTCCTAAGTGTAAGTAGAAGTAGCAAGATGTACCTGAAATCTTGCATATTTATGAGACAGAAAAAAAAAGACACCAGCAATCCTACCATCATGTAAAACAATTACAGGTTTCTATTTTACACTCACTTGGCAGGACAGTAGTACCTCCCTGGGTGGTTGCTATCTACCATCCTACTACCTAGGTTATTATTTAAATAAAGTGGTTGATAAAAAGATATTATAAGAACCCCCCACTCCATGGGGAAGTGGAACAGAATTCTTCCTCCGTAAGCCATGCGTGTCGTAAGGGGTGACTAAAATGCTGGGAGCAAGGAGCTAGTAATCCCTTCTCCTGTATATATTACTAAATTTAAAAGGAGAAACTTTAATTTTTTCCTTTTAGTCCACCCCGCCTCGGTGAGACATCGCTGGTTTGTTGAAAGGAGGAGGAGGATCCCCCAGTGGAAATAATCACTGACTTTTTTGCATTATCCTAGGTAATTTACATGTGTTACTCTGTATGATAATTTGTGTAACTACATTTGTGTGTACCTGTACCTGAATAAACTTAATATACATTAGTCATCCTTAAAATGTAAAACTATTTTTATACTTCACCAAATATTTTCAGAAGAAATTTCTTCCATGTTCCTATAATAGGCTCTGGTGGCCTGGTGGTTAACGCTCTCGCTTCACACAGTGAGGGCCTGGGTTCGATTCCCAGCCAGAGTAGAAACATTGGACGTGTTTCTTTCCACCTGTTGTCTATGTTCCCCATCAGTAAAATGGGTACCTGGGTGTTAGTCGACTGGTGTGGGTCGCATCCTGGGACACTGACCTAAGGAGGCCTGGTCACAGACCGGGCCGCGGGGGCGTTGACCCCCGGAACTCTCTCCAGATAAACTCTCTCTCCAGATAAGCTAGCAGACAGTACTCTGATAATTCTAATTTAAAATACACTAGTTCATATATATATCTGCTGTAATGCATATATTGTACAATCATTGTTACATTTTCACACAGCATGAATATGAAAAACCAACCCATTACTTCCTTTAATATTTTTAACAATAAAAACAAAAGTTATTTACCTTTGATATTTCCACATAAAGTTGTCATGTTTTTAGAAGACGAAATGGCAGGAACAGGCTGCGTATTTTTTACTTGCATGTCTTTCACTTTGAATTTATTTGATCTTTCAGGTTTCTTGTTGTTCTTGGTTGTTCTGCACTTGTCCACAGAATTATTGCCTCTGTTTGTGCTTTTATTCTTTAACTGTATGCTTCCCCCTTCACTGTTCTTAATTTCTTCATCTGTTTCACAATTATTGCATTTCTCAAGTGGTGACCTTTCACTGGTTGAATCAGGTGTCTTGCTGTTCTTTTTGTTGTCTGATTCTGTCTCAAAATTCACTTTTTTTTTTCCTGTGGTTAATTCTTGCATGCTTGAAGAAACAGGCAAAATGTCTGCCGAACATATTAAATGATCCGAACTAGACTTCCCAACATCAGTAGTATTGTTATCTATGTACGAGTGATCACATTCACACACAGTGCATGCAACTGAGGGTTGCACACCAAATGTATCACTTGATTTTGTCACATCCACATTCTTTGACACTGTCAGACTTCTCTCTCTCAGCTCTGGTAAGTGAAGAGAATTTTTCCGATTGCTGTTCAGCCTGTCATTGTTATTGCTTTGTATTTTATCTAGTCTACTCCCATGACAGTTTACCAGTTGTTTGAATTTTTTGTCTCCATTCTGACAACTCACAGCACTTGTGTACTCAGCACTGTCATTCTCTCCCTCGCTGCCTATATATTCACAAGAATGTAAAATGTTTTGCTTCTGACTGTCATTGACCTTTGTTAAATTTTTTGGCTTATTAATTTGAAGAGTTTTTATACTGTTCTTTATGAATTTATTCTTACTTTTTGTTTCATTCTGAGAACTATTAATTTTGATCTTATCCTGATTATGACTATCATTCACCCATGATTGCCAACAATCATTTCTCTCAGTATTTTCTTCAATATGGTTCACTATAATACCTATGTTATGATTGTTGATGCTGTCATGAGAACCATCTTTTAAATTTACTTCAACAATGTTGGAGTTCAACTCTGCTCTACTCAAGTCTCCCCCAGTCTGCACTTCATTATTTTTACTATTATTAATACAATCAGCCAATGATTCATGTTCATCATCATCATCTGCAGCTTGAAACATATCATCACTCTCATATATTACCAACTCATTATCTATGCCAGTAGATTTATCTCTTTTCCTATCTCTCTCATTTTGCTGTGATGTCATATTTTCCTCGTTATTCACATTTTCATATATTTCACTCTGCATCTCACTCAGTTCCTTCCCTACATATACTGCATTAACATCATGACTACTTCCATCTGCAACAATATCATTTTTTAAACAAGCTTCTTGAACATTCTTACATTCATTGTGTGTGTGTTCATCACCTGCTCTCATAGCCATATTATCTCTAACACTGCTTCTAGTCATATTCCATTTCTTAATTTTCATAGGCCTCTTCTCTTTGTCACATTTTATATTTTCACATACATCATCTGTTGTATTAGGAGTTAATGAGTAACCTCCTGATAAAAATTCAATTTCTGTTTCTGAAGACAATCTCAGCCTTTTAGAACTTGTATCACTGTTTTGTGACATGTTTTTTGCCTCACCGCTTATACTGTATCTGCTGCACATTAATGCATTTTGTCTCTTCATTTTTCTGCAATCAGAATGAACAGAACTTGGTGAAAAAGAGGAGCAGCTAATCTGGGAATCGTCTTTCTCACTGCATGGAGACCTTTCATGTTTCCTGTGACTTTTGTTCACCTTTAGCCTGTTTCTTGCCAGGGTTTTGCATTCCTTTCCTGCTGTAGGTTTGAGAGATGAGGGACTAGTACAAATTTGTTTTGGCATCCTGTCTTCAGATGAGCATAGATTGCTTGATTCAAGTATATTAGAATTTGATTCAAAGATGTCTGTGTTTGGCTCTGATATTCTTTCGACATTAGAAAGAATAGAAAAAGATCCCTGGGGTGGCTTCTCTTTATTTTGGAAATCGAAAGAATTTTCTTGTGGTATTCCAGCTGATGATTTCACCTCTTTATTTTTCTGTGGTGGAGAAGCCTCTTCAAGATCTTTAGAACATTGATTAACAGTGCTTGGTATCTGCAATACAGGAGAAATCATTGAAGTACTACAAGATTTTAATTCCAGTGTTGAGTACAGTGGCGTTTTCCACACAGAATACCCCGAAGGGTTTCTCATAAGTAATGACTCTTCTAATTCTGGATACTTCATAATACCTGTTCTTGAAGTGGCTCTAATGATAGTTTTAAGCTGATGAATAGTGCTCTTCAGAAGATTGTTAAGTGACTTAAGCTCCAGCTGTACCTCTGGGTCCTGAAATTATTTGATTTCTTAGTAAAGCACCATTCAGTGAATAGGATCACACGTAAATGGTCAACAGACTGGATAATAAAACTTAATATAAAGGAACCTAAGATTGCATGACTCACAACTGCCAACAAACCATGGAACAGGTGAGGTTTGAACTTACAGCGAGTCGTAAAAATCCAGGCCAGTGAATAAGCCACTGGTCCAGCTGGCTATAATAATATTCATCCAACTAGGTATATTTATACACCATAGGGAGGTCAGCATGGGCCAGCAGTGACCACAAAAGTGTTTGTTAAGGAAGGCACAAAAATAATGGAGAAGATGTACAAATTGTTGTTCTTAGCAGTAAAATTAATTTGCAGGAATTGAAACTGTTTTATCAATATTGTCAAAAATTAAAAAATCAAAATACCGTGAATTAGCTTTAGTTCTCGCTAAAATGATGGGCATAATAAGGGCTTTCCAAATACATATCAAAATTAAATCATAACAGTACTTCCAGATCCTTAAATTTAATAATGTACCCTACAAACAATTTTATTACAATAATAATTACATTAACAACAAAACTGCAATATCTTTAATAATAATAATAATACCACTACTACTACAACTAATACTACAACAAATACTACTGCTGCTACTGCTATTACTACTACAGGTTGGTCATCACTAATCTGGCATCACTAATCCAGTTCCATTACTAATCCGGCACTAATTTCAGCTAGCACCTCTATTGATAGATTAATTCAGTTGACAGGTGAACTGCTGAAAAGTCTAGAGCAATGCAGTTTTACAAGGGAACAAGAAATACTGAACTTTTATATGCCGGATTAGTGATGGCTGAACTGTATCACTACTACAGGTCGACCATCACCAATCCGGCATCATTGGGACCTGTAGTGTGCTGGATTAGTGATTGCTGAACTGCACTACTACTACAGGTCGACCATCACTAATCTGGCATCATTTGGGACCTGTAGTGTGCTGGATTAGTGATTGCTGAACTGCACTACTACTACAGGTTGACCATCACTAATCCGGCATCATTGGGACCTGTAGTGTGCTGGATTAGTGATTGTTGAACTGCACTACTACTACTACAGGTTGACCATCACTAATCCAGGATCATTGAGACCTGTAGTGAGCCAGATTATTGATGGCTTACCTATACTACCATACTTACTTTACAATCAATGGGTGGTTGGTTTTGATCAGGATTCAATAGCTGAAGGCTTTCTGGGGCCATCTGGAAAAATTGAATAGAAAAAAAAAATTTACTCCCCTATGTTAAATTTCACTTTATAGTAAGTAATTTTGGAATGAAATTAAGTTTTTGAAGCCCATGTATCCATATTCCATATCACAAAATATCATAATGACATCCAGCAAACTTGGAACTCACAGACTGAAAAAGGGCGACTAGGTCAGAAGTGTTGGCACATAACCCTACGGTAGGTCAGGCAGGTATGGGTGCACCAACAAGGTGCAGTAAAAATTGTATTATGAAAATAGATTACATAACATCAAAGGTGATATGAAAAAAACCTGGAAAACTCTATCTGAAATTCTTGGAACTAAAGAGTTATCCAAAAACAAAACAATCAGACTAACAAAATCAGATGAACCCCTACTCACTCCAACCGAAACAGCAAACAGACTTAATGTTTTCTTCTCCACCATAGGAAAAAACCTAGCAAACAAAATACCAAGCACAAACACCTGTCCATCAGACTATCTCATAGGTACCTACCCAAATACACTATTCCCAGCTCCAACCAACCCCATTAAAGTTATGCTCATCATAAACACCCTTAAAAACAAGGCAGGAGACATAAACAACTTGCCTGTTTTTATGTACAAAAAAGCTTCTCAAGTATTGTCACCAATTATTGCAACGCTCTTTAACAAATCCACTGAATCATCTACCTTCCCAACAATCCTCAAAATAGCGAGGGTCACTCCGATCCATAAAGGAGGTGACCAAGCTGACTTGAATAACTATAGACCAATATCTAACTTACCACTGCTCTCTAAAATCTTTGAAAAATTAATTCATAGACGGATCTATTCCTACCTTGTTTCACACAACATATTAAACCCTTGTCAGTTTGGATTCAGGAATAATAAAAGCACAAATGATGCTATCATACACATGCTAGAACTAATATATATCGCACTTGAAAAGAAAGAAGTCCCGCTGGGCATTTTCATTGATTTACGTAAAGCTTTCGATATAGTCGACCATGAACTGCTGTACTCCAAATTAATGCACTATGGTATCAGAGGCCACTCCCTCAACTACCTAAAATTATACCTTAGTAACAGAACTCAATATGTGTATGCAAATGATGCAAACTCTTCCACCCAACCAATCACAGTAGGAGTCCCACAAGGAAGCATCCTTGGACCACTCCTCTTTCTCATCTACATCAATGATCTACCGAATACATCACAGCTACTCGAACCCATAATTATTTGCAGATGGCACTACATATGTCTTTTCCCACCCAAATACAGTCATACTAGCAAACACAGTCAATGCTGAATTACTGAAAATATCTGCCTCGATGATGACTAACAAACTTACCCTGAACACTGATAAAACCTATTTCATTCAGTTTGGAAACAAAGCTGCAAATCATCCAATTAACATAACGATAAATGGATCATCAGTCACAAGACTCACAGAGGGAAAATTCCTAGGTATCCACCTTGACAGTAGCCTTAAGTTCTGGACACACATACAACAAATCACCAAGAAAATCTCCAAGACTGTAGGCATACTATCAAAGATAAGGTACTATGTTCCACAATCAGCTCTCCTGGCACTGTACCATTCACTCATATACCCTTATCTTACATATGGAATTTGTGCATGGGGATCAACAACATCCAATCACCTAAAACCCCTAATAACCCAGCAAAAGGCAGCAGTAAGAATGATGATAAATTCCCACTCCCGCCAGCATACTCCACCAATTTTCAAAAGTCTGAATTTGCTTACCATTAAGAACATCCATACTTATTCATGTGCCTACTACATACACAGAACAATACACGCAAATATAAACCATCCATTCAAACTTTTCCTCACCAACATAAACAGGACACATGACCACAACACAAGACACATCTCTTTTTGTTATACCTTGTGTCCATATCACACTGTGTAAAAACTCTATGCACAATAAATTGTGGGAAAACTCCTCATCCTTATCTGCTAGCAACATGATGGTTTTCCTCGACTGACGATGGTTTGACTTATGATATTTCAACTATACGATGGTGCAATAGCAATTACTTTCGAGATGAAACTTGAGACAATTACTCAGCATAAAGGCAGCAAGTCCGTAACTTGTATTCATTTTTTTTTTCAACAAACCGGTCGTATCCCACCAAGGCAGGGTGGCCCAAAAAGAAAAACGAAAGTTTCTCTTATTAAATTTAGTAATTTATACAGGAGAAGGGGTTACTAGGCCCTTGCTCCTGGCATTTTAGTCACCTCTTACAACACGCATAGCTTACGGAGGAAGAATTCTGTTCCACTTCCCCACGGAGATAAGAGGAAATAAACAAGAACAAGAACTAGAAAGAAAATAGAAGAAAACCCAGAGGGGTGTGTATATATATGTTTGTACATGTATGTGTAGTGTGACCTAAGTGTAAGTAGAAGTAGCAAGACGTACCTGAAATCTTGCATGTTCATGAGACAGAAAAAAGGACACCAACAATCCTACCATCATGTAAAGCAATTACAGGATTCCATTTTACACTCACTTGGCAGGACGGTAGTACCTCCCTGGGCGGTTGCTGTCTACCAACCTACCCATAATTCATTTATTTATTTACAGTAATTGCTTATTTACTTGTTCGGCGACAGTAGTTATTTATTTATTTATCACATATTCATATTCGACTTATAATGGGTCTGTCAGAATGTAACCTCATTGTAAGTTGATAAGCATCTGTATACAAGAGCACATCCTAACAGGATTAGGTATTCCAGGAATACCAATGACTGTAAATTAGATACATATGCAACACTTGTTGTACAGGACTGATGAAGTCACTGTGTAGCAAAACATTTCCACAATACAGATACCCAAGTGTTGCACATGTGTCTAATTTATCAACTTGTTGATTCTCTGAACCATTTATCTACACGACCACTGACAAATTCAAATTCAAAATTCAAATTTTTATTTCTCTTTATGCGGAACAATGATAATAGAGTTTACATTTAAGAAAACACAGTTAGGCACGAAAGAAAGCTACTAGTATGCAAATGCATTTTGGGAAATGTGATCCTAATGCTTAGACTATCGAAGAATTAAACAGACTATTAAGTATTAAGACTATAAAGTATAACTCGCAATTTACCAGGTAGCGACAAAGTCTTCCTCTTCATAACAGTATAACAACCAATCCTTTCTCTGGCAAAAAAGACAAATGCAGTTGAGTCCTCTGTAAAAAATTTTGCTCAATACTGAATAGCTAAAGAACTCCACTTCATTTGTCTACCTCACTTTCACCATCATTCACACTATCACTGTCTTGCTAGACACACACATATACAACAGTTCAGAAATATGTATATACATGTATAAGATGGTAATACAGTGGTCCCTTGAGTTACAATATTAATACATTCCAGAAAACGTATTGTATCTTGGAACTAGCCTAACTCAAACCCAATAATACAAGGTTTTATTGTAGTGCATACCAAGATGCCAGAATACTTTACTTGCCATTAGATAATCTTAACTGTTAAAACACTTTTGGATTTCCAAGTAGTAAAAAAGTACAGGCTTAAGACTGAAATCTTCACAAGCAGTGGCAGAGGAGACAGGGCAAGCAGGATAAGGCAGAAAAGGCAGGGCAGACCACAGCAGGCAAGGCAGGGCAGGCCACAGCAGGCAAAGCAGGACAGACCACAACAGGCAAAGCAGGGCAGGCCAGAGCAAGCAAGGCAGGACAGGCCAGAGCAAGCAGGGCAGGACACAGTTGGGCAGGCAGGCAGAGATAGGCAGAAGACTATTGACTTAATATTTCTACTCTTTTTGCAGTCTCCTAGAGCCCACATGTATATCTGGTACATGTAGTATGGTCTCCTTGCCTCCGTCTCCCTTCCTTGCTCCTACCTACCATTCCCTCTCCTTCCTACTCACTCCAAATATGCTCTCCACCATCACTCCATTTAAGACAGGCCAAAGAAAATGATAGTGAAAAGCTTGAACAGGACACACAAAATTATTACAATTATTACAACCTCTATATAGAATATCTATTTAAATACATTACCTTAACCAGTTTATTCATAGGAACATTAAATAATGACTTGGTGGCTATGTTCTTAACTCTAGGTGAACCAGAACCTGGAAGAGAGAGAGAGAGAGAGAGAGAGAGTGTGAGAGAGAGAATAACTGACAGAATGGATGGGAATGCCTAATACAACCTCCTTTAATATTAACATCTTTATCTACTACAAGTACATGTACATGGTATAAAGGCCTAGCTGACATCAATGACATACTACTATATAGAAAGCCGCTTGTTATGCTGAGTATTTCGGGCAAATTAGGTCAGTTGTGTCCCAGGATGTGACCCACAACAGATGGCTAACACTCAGGTACCCATTTTAAACTGATGGGTGAATATGGATGACAGGTGTCTTATGGAAACACATCTCTAATGCTTTCCAGCTGTACCGGAGGAGATTCAAACTCCAAACCTCACAAATAACCCACACATAGAAGAGAGGAGCTTACGACGACCTTTCGGTCTGACTTGGACAATTTACAAAGTCACACTAACCGTAATCGTAAGCTCCTCTCTTCTATGTGTAGGTTATTTGTGTATTATTCTAGTCACATTATTGTGCCTTGTTTTGTTATTTCTGAACCTCAGTGTGAGAGCTGAGTGCGGTAGCGATTGAGCTGCGGGACACCGCTTTACCACATTAAAACATTTTAGGATACTGTATAAAGCATGCAAACACCATACACTCTTGTACAACCACTTTACCATGCTGCAATTAAATACTATATTATTATTATTAATGCAATAAACACAGGTGCTGATAATTTGGTTATCACTGAGGCTCTATTCAGTCAACTTGTGTAAAAAACATGAAGACTACATACAGCAAATGGCATGTAGTACTAAGTTCAAAATCCTCAAGTCAGGACCCAGGTGATAAACCAAAATATAAAGTTAATATTTTCAATTTTATTTCTTTCATTTGGGATTTGTACCATTTACAACATTCTTTAGCTTATATTATGCTACTTCAATCTCTCTTTCCTTTTTTGTAAAATGTAAATCTGCTCTTGATAATTCAAAGCATGATGGGCAGTGTTAGATATTCATGGACTTCCAAGGAGCAGGAATAAAAATGACTAAGTTTGCCTCTCATCTCATGATGTATACAGTGGACCCCCGGTTAACGATATTTTTTCACTCCAGAAGTATGTTCAGGTGCCAGTAATGACCGAATTTGTTCCCATAAGAAATATTGTGAAGTAGATTAGTCCATTTCAGACTCCCAAACATACACGTACAAACGCACTTACATAATTGGTCGCATTCTGAGGTAATCGCTATGCGGGGGTCCACTGTACTGACAATTTACGAAAATTTTCCCTTCAGCCACCAGCTTCAAAAATATTATCAAAAAGCATCTCCTAAATCTGACTTAAATCCTACTCTGGCAGTTTATCTGTAAGACTGATGTATCATTAGCAAACCTGTTGATCCCAAGATTATTATTCTTATAAGCCTCCAGCCTGACCACCTCGCATTAGTATCAAGATAAAATAAAGATTTATTAAAAACTTAACCATTCTTATCTTGTCTAGACTTAAATAGTGTACTACTGATGCTCCTCACTTTACGATGGTTCCACTTACGATATTTCAACTACATGATGGTGTGACAGCGATGCACATTTAGTAGGGTACATTTATTGATAGGATATTTTTTTTTTTAACACATCGGTCGTCTCACACCAAGGCAGGGTGACCCAAAAAGAAAGAAAAATCCCCAAAAAGAAAATACTTCCATCATTCAACACTTTCACCTCACTCGTACATAATCGCTGTCTTCGCAGAGGCGCTTAGATACGACAGTTCAGAAGTCCCTCCAAACTGCCAATATCCCAAACCCCTCCTTTAAAGTGCAGGCATTGTACTTCCCATTCCCATTATATTCATTTATTTACTTTTCAATATTGGTATTTAGTTACAGTAATTATTTATGTATTCAGTGACAGTAATTAGTTATATTCGTATTTGACTTACGATATTTTCAACTTATGTCGAGTTTATCAGAACATAGCCCCATCATAAGTCAAGGAGCACCATACTATATTGGTCCTACTCTTTAGTAATTATAGTATGTCCAATATTCTGTGCATAAGAAGGGTCTTTCTTTAAAGTAATTTATACATGTCAATTACTCAAATGTCAACTGTATACTGTACTCCACTTTATAGAAATAAAATTGTGTGCAGCCAGCAGTAACAGCCTGGTTGATCAGACACTGATCCACCAGGAGGCCTGGTCACAGACCGGGCCATGGGGGCGTTGACCCCTGGAACTCTCTCCAGGTAAACAAGTCTCTTTTATAGTCATGAAACAATGCATCTTTTTGGTATTTTCAAGATAAACCTTACCAAAAATTTACAAACCTAGACGCCTTCTTGACACAATTGAAGGAAGAAGTGCCAAAATTTCCAGCAGTCCCCTTTTTCTTGTTTCTCCTTCACAGCTGAGAAGCCACAGCCGGTACAACAAGATGCTCCACCATATGTCGTCCTCGCTCTCAGGGTTCACACCAGCCAGGTAATGATTCACAACTTCTCTATGGAATTAAGAATTTTGTCAATTGAAGCAATGGAACTGGTTTAAAATGGACTCAAAGTCGGTGAAATTGCCGATGCATAAATTGCGCTAAGACGAATAACTTTGTGCCTACGTAATTCCAAACGACTTCCATCAAATTTCATTTTAAATACGTCTCAGATTATTTTTTTTTTTTTTTTTTTTTTTTCAACAAGTCGGCCGTCTCCCACCGAGGCAGGGTGACCCAAAAAAAGAAAGAAAATCCCCAAAAAGAAAATACTTTCATCATCATTCAACACTTTCACCAGATTATATTTTAAGTATATCTCAAGATTTTATGTAAATATAAATGTATACAGTGGACCCCCGAGTTTCATGAGCCTTGCGCTTCGTGAATTTTGGCTTTCGGCAACTTTTTTCATCAAAATAAAGCCTCGCGATTCATTCGTCATATGAAACGCATCTGTGCAGCCGGGAGCAGCCAGACGTACACAAAGGCTGCCACACAACATTCAGGAGTCAGAGCGGCATTGTCTCTGGGCGAGTGACCATCACTCCACGCGTTCATACGATACATTTCATCATAATCCATTGCTTTTTGTGTTTGAAACTGCTAAATAAGCCACCATGGGCTCAAAGAAAGCCTCTAGTGCCAGCACTTGGGTAAAGAAAGTGAGAAACACAATAGTAGAGGGTGGTAGTGATGGTGGTAGTGATTGTGATGGTGGTAGAGGGTGGTAGTGATGGTGGTAGAGAGGGGTAGAGAGGGGTAGAGAGGGGTAGAGAGGGGTAGAGGGTGGTAGTGGTTGTGATGGTGGTAGAGGGTAGAGCTACAAGAGCTCTCTTTATGGAAGGGGATTCCCCTTCTAAACAATAGTGTAACTTCTCCATCCTCTCCCCTCCTCCCGTCTTCCATACACTAACAAAGAGTCTTCAATAAGGTGTGATTTTATTGTTTTATTCTTGATTTCTCATTCTTTTCTGAATGTAAATCTATATTTAATCTATAAAAAAAATAATTTTTGTTAATACTTTTGGGTTTGTGGAACAGATTAATTGGATTTTCAATATGTCTTATGGGGAAAATGGTTTCGACATTCATGAATTCCGAGTTTCGGCAGACTCTCTGGAACGGATTAATCACGAAACTCGGGGGTCCACTGTATTCACATAAAATGTATATTTATATAAAATATGAAAACTACATTTCTGGTCCTGGAGGTGGACAGTGCAATGCCAGTACTCTGAAGGATGGCCAGTGTTTCCCCCATGGTTCAAACCCCACCCATTCTGTGGTTTGTTTATGGCTGGGAATTTTGCAGTTGGGTGGTCATTTGAACTATGATGTTTGTGCCCTACTGGGAAGACAGTCTGTGAACGGTGGAAGATAAGGAGTTTGAGGTAATCAGTCCCTCAGTTCAATGCAACACTATAAATGAAATGAGACGTTAATAAACAAATACTTAAAGTGAATTCCAAACTAAGATAAATGACAATGCACAGAAAAGCATTGTTTTTTTATGCAAAGCAATTTAAAAAAATTATGTATAAATTAGCAATTAGTTAATTCATACATAAACTCCCACCTGACAATGAGGCCATACACCTGCGCTTGACATATGTACAACAGCCCTTGGCCTTCAGTGATGACTTCCCCGGCCTTCAGTGACACCATGGCCACGGCCTTGCTCTTGCCACCTGGTGACAAGACAACAGTAACATTTTCAGTCACCATACAACTCTGCGGTGCTGAATGATCTACACGAGAGCCTCGCATGTAAAGCATCTTCTTTATGGCATTTCACATTATTGCTGCCTTCAAATTAAGCGATAGTTCATTATGTTCCATGTGCTGGTGATTGTCACTGGCGGGTGGAACAATTGCTAAACTGAAAGCCAATGAAACTGTGGAACATACACCAAAAAAACAAAAAAGGTGCTATACATGAGTGGTTCTCCTGTACATGGATTCACCCTTTTCATAAAACATTGTAATCTATATAACCCTCCTTAAACCAGTCTCTAGCACAGCATAGAAACAATACTAAAAAAACAGTTAAATTCTGCAACTATACTAGTGGTACACCGAGTTTTGAACAGCTCCCAACTTGACCAATTATGTAAGTGTGTTATTGTAAGTGCTTTTGTCAGTGTATTTTTGGAGGTCTGAAACGGACTAATTTAATTTACATTATTCCTTATGGGAACAAATTTGTTCGGTAACGGCACTCAAACAGCCTTCTGAAACGAATTATGGCCGAAACTTGGGGTACCACTGTATTTCCAAAATTATCACCTAAATATTGTATTACAGTATTAATTGAAGGATGAAATAATTCTGATATTTGAAACATTATGTACTGAAAGCAATGCCAAAATAATACTACTTACCCAAGATATCATAAACAAGTTTGATGTCATCTGCAACAGTGTCTTCGACTATATTAACATTTTTAACACGTCTGTTGAATAAAAAATCTGTTAGACATTGAGTAAGCTATCAGTAAGTGTATGTTAATTAACCTCAACCAATATACAAGTAAAAAGTTTCCATAATCAATTTTTATCCTTTACTCACAAGTACAGTAATTACATTAGTATTTAATTTTTTAACTAGTATATCGAGACTGCTTCCTTTTGAAATGAAATATTTTGTCTTGTACCTTGTTCCTACAACAATAAGCTTCAGGAAGTGAGTTGACACAGAAAATAGTTCCTCTTGTCTGGTTTTAAGCCAACCCTGGAAATGCATAAAAAAAAAATGGGATGAGAAAAAGTATACAACAGACCCCTACTCAGGGACTATTTGTATCACATAATATGAAAATACCAAAAGAAACCTAGGGTTATTATTCCTTTGCTCAACAAATACCAGATTCTAGACTGCCATCTCCTCCCTCTTATATTTATTTATTTATTTTATATCTTTGCAAACAGTATATTGAGAATTTATATTTACAATAGTGGGTTGCAATGCAAAGAGAGCCTCTATTATGCCTAGGCATTATGGGCCAACTTAACATTATTGGCTTACAGACAAACCATACCACAGGCGGGACTGAACCCGCGGTCAGAGAGTCTCAAAACTCCAGACTCTCTGACCGCGGGTTCAATCCCGCCCGTGGTATGGTGTGTTTGCAATCGTGTCATTACGATTTCGTGAGTCATGTTGGCTTACAGACCACTTAACACTAAGTATGACTGCTTCTGTTTGCATAACAACCAAATAGTTAACATGTAATGACCTTAAATACATATATGTAATGCTTATTGACCTTTTAAATAGGTTTAGGCTTGCCCGTAATGCTCTGCATAACCATGGGCTTTCTGCATGCATTTAAGTGTCACCCATTTTTGTATAAAAAATGTATCACGCGGAAATAAACTTTGACTTTGAATGGACTATTTGGGAAACAATTGCTATTGTTCGTTGTTTCTGAAACTACTTGATCCAGGTCATAACAACAATAATGAACAATTCAGGAAACAACAGACGTTATCTGTTGTCTGGACTTCATTCATTAAATACGAAATCCATTATATCAAAGTCCATTAAACTGAGGTTTCAACAGAGGGGATTATATCACTTGTGTCCTGCAACAACATTCAAAGTATATTTCATTTCCATGTTCTCTATGTCAGTTACAACGAGGAAACATCGATACTTTATACTGTATTTAAATGGTAAACAATTTAAATACAGAAAAGAGTGGATCTGGTCGCTTCTATGATATGGTGGCCAAAAGGTAATTCCGAAGGTCTTCAAGTTACTTGGCTATGGTGTCAACCATATCTACCTGGAGTATACCTGGAGAGTATTCTGGGGGTCAATGCCCCCATAACCTGGTCCATGACCAGGCCTCATGGTGGATCAGGGCCTGATCAACCAGGCTGTTACTGCCAACCACATGCAAACCAAAGTACAAACCACAGCCTGGCTGGTCAATGATCTCGGTATTCACAGTCATATTTATGTCACTCTTACCTTCAGTAAGTGGCTGTTACTAAGAGTTAAAAACTTGTTTAAAAATTCTCTAACTCTTCTCACTACGGCCCAACGATCACACCTCTTAATTGACTGACCCTCTTCGAAGCACGTCAGGAGCCTGTCAAAAAAAAAAAAAAAAAAAAATCCATAATGAAAATAAAAATGGCTTCTTAGAAATACACTAGATTTTTACAGAAAATATCTTGCTAAATGTCATTGCATTATGCTGATTACTTCCTAATTTAAGAAAATCTTTATAACAACAATTAACATAAATTCTGTACTATGAGCTTCTCAAAATTATTGTGCAGTACTGTCTCTATGTATAATGTTTTGAAAAAAGAAACTGTGTAATTTTGAATTTATAATGTCTTGTAAGTTACATTTTAATAATTCAACTTTACTGATATACAGTGGACCCCCAGTTTACAAAATTATTTCATTCCAGAAGTATGTTCAGGTGCCAGTACTGACCGAATTTGTTCCCATAAGGAATATTGTGAATTAGATTAATCCATTTCAGACCCCCAAACATACACATACAAACGCACTTACATAAATACACTTACATAAGTGGTCGCATTGGGAGCTGATCGTAAATCGGGGGTCCACTGTACTGTACAGTACTTGAACACTGACTTGCCATGTGATTTTTTGCAATTGTATTACAGTATTACGATTTTCAGAGTCAAACTATGAAGCCTAAACACTATTACTAATCATAATATATATGAATAATGGGGATGGTTTAAATACTTAGACCTGTCTATAGCACACTTAGTGGAATGTGAGAGTTATACAGTGGACCCCCGGTTAACGAACTTTCTTCATTCCAGTAGTATGTTCAGGTGCCAGTACTGACCGAATTTTTTCCCATAAGGAATATTGTGAAGTAGATTAGTCCATTTCAGACCCCCAAACATACACGTACAAACGCACTTACATAAATACACTTACATAATTGGTCGCATTTGGAGGTGATCGTTAAGCGGGGGTCCACTGTACTGTGGTAATTGTGTCAGTATATACTTCATTCGAAAAATTGTAAATTTTGTATGGCACCATCTGATAAACTCATCTATAATAGAATATCCTAAAACACTGCCAAGAAATCATACTTCTGGCATTTCATACATTCCTACATCACATGTTGTTATATTCGGGGTGATGTACTGAACCCGCAGGGGTTATGAAGTACCTTGAGGTAGTCAAGTATGATCCAAGGGGAGAGCTTTCTAATTCCTTGGATCAAAAGCTCTCAACTAGCATGAAGCAATCCATCCTTAAAAAGGAATGGGAGGTACAGCAATGAGTAATAAGACAGGGATGAAAATTTCATCTTTAAAGCCACTTAGCTTTACTTGATAGGTAAGACACATGTGTAACAGTTAGGTAACTTTATTGAGAAATGTTTTGCATACCCAGTAGACTTCTTCAGTAGAGAGGTGGCAGCAGAAGCAGTAGAACTGTAAAGACAATGTAATCAGTCCATCCATCACTGGAACACTGTTCTAGACTATAGAGCAATACTCTTCTCCAGACTGAGGGACTAACCACCTCAAAACTGTGTCTTCAAGGGTGATGGACTGATTCAATCATCTTTACATCTCTAATGCTTCTGCTAGCTCCTCTATACTCAACTGAAGAAGTCTACTGTGTGGGTAAAACATTTCAAAATAAAATTACCTAACTGTTGCACATGTGTCTTACTTATCAACTTGTTGGTATTGTATACTATTGCATTACCTGTGAATCTGATGGAAGTTCATCTCACACTTTTTTGAAGGAGCTCCCATTGTGGTCCAGTTTATGTCTCTGTATCACTAAGGAATAAAAATTTTATTAGTATATCATCTTAAAACAAGAATACAGTAGTTCCCCCCATATCCATGGGTGATACATTCCAAGGCCTACCATGGATTCCCGAAACCCTAGATAGCAGCGAATGCTATATAGTTATACGTATATGTCGTTTATCATTTACTTATATGCTTATGATAAAGTTTAATTGATAAATTACACAAACACTAAGTGGAGAATTAGTACAAAAGCATTCACATTGCTAAACTCACAAACTAGTATTTAGTCACTTAGCCATAATACCAACTTACCTCATAATTTGTAATATTTTTAAGTTGAGAATTAATCTAAGTCTGCCCGAAATGCCTAGCAATGCTAGGTGTTCTAGTGGCCCCCTCTGTAATTAGTATTTTACTACATGTAAACCACACAATAACCAAATTCTGTAAACTCAGCATTGTAATCCTTATAGAGAATAAACTTGATTTGATTTGATTTCACGGCTTCTCTTAGGCTTTGAAGAAATACCACCATTGCTACTTTTGTGCTTTGTGGTTATTATTAAACATAATTTTCATTTTTATTTTCGAGCCACGGATAACTGAAACCACAAACAATGAATCTGCAGATGCAGGGGTTCTACTGTACTGTACTTTTTAGCACTGAATCTGAAGTAATGTGATAGTGTGCCCTAACTGTAAAATCTACTGTATTAATGTTTCTTTAAAGATTGAGTCATGATACAACAGGTCAATTTTAATACAGTATTTTTAATTTAGCGACCTAAAAACCCTTCAATACAAATGTAATTAAAGTTTTTTGGTATGTTTAGTAAGACCTGAAACATAATCAATGTAAAGTTGTATCGTATACTTGTAGAAATAAATATCATTATTATTATTATTAATGACATCAGATATGGAATTTTTCAGGAACTATTGACTGAATGATCCTCAAAATAATAACTCTAACATTCAGGAGAAAGTACTAAATTTGCAGGGGTAATGCAGCACATAATGGCACTTGTATTGTGATTATTATTATTATAATAAAAAAGAAGCACTAAACCACAAGGGCCAAACAGCACTTCTATTGGGAGCCGTTTAATTTGATAAGTAAAGCTTCAATAATAGCTGTATTGATGATCTTTGAATTAATAGCCATAATGTCCTATGAACACAAGATATATAATTGTTGTGGCTTATTTCTATTAGGACCCTTCCATCCTCTCCCCCAAGATGCAACCAAAAACAGTCCACCACACATTATAATCATAATTAAACACTAAACCCATAAAAGTAATACAGCACTGTCTACTACACAGTGACACCTTATCTACTGCTAGGTGAACAGAGGCAGCAGGTGCAAGGTACAGCGAGCTATATTCCTGCATGGAGTTCTGGGTACCAATGCTCCCACAGCCCAGGCCTGGAGAACACCTGGAGAGGGTTTTGGGGGTCAATGCCCCCACAGCCCAGTCTGTGACCAGGCCTCATGGTGGATCAGGGCCTGATCAAAAAGGCTGTTACTGTTGGCCACACGCAACCCGGCGTACGAATCACAGCCCGGCTGGTCAGGTACTGAATTTAGGTGCCTGTTCAGCACCTTCTTGAAGACAGCCAGGAGGTCTATTGGTAATCCCCCTTATGTATGATGGAAGGCAGTTGAACAGTACTGGGCCCTTGACACTTATTGTGTTGTCTCTTATCATGCTAGTGGTACCCTTGCTGTTCATTGTGGGGATGTTGCATCGTCTCTGTGACCAGGCTTCACGGTGCATCAGAGCTTGATCAATTAGGCAGTTACTCCTGGATGCATGCAAAGCAATGTATGAACCACAGCCCAGCTGGTCAGGACTTAGGTGCCTGTTCAGCACCTGCTTAAAGACAGCCAGGGGTCTACTGGTAATCCCCCTTATGTATGCTGGGAGGCAGTTAACAGTCTTGGGCCCCTGGCTCTGACTTCACAAATAAAAAAACCAAAGAGGTTTCTGGAACACTATAGGCTCAATAGCTGAATCAACTTAATGTTTGTGACTCCCCCCCCCATCCACATCCATAATTTACCTGTCTAACAATCTGCATAATTTTCAGAGTTTTTTTGAGGGCTGATCTTGAGGTGATCCCCATACCTTGTACTCTCTAGGGTGACGGAACCTCCATCTAGGGTAGAGGAACCTCCATCTAGGGTGGACTAACCTCCCTCTAGGGAGAATTAACCTCTCTAGGGAGGATTAACCTCCCTCTAAGGAGGATTAACCTCCCACCAGGGAGGATTAACTTCCCTCTAGAGGATTAACCTCCCTCTAGAGAGGATAAGCCTCCCTCTAGGGAGGATTAACCTCCCACTAGGGTGGAGGAACCACTATCCAGGATGGAGGAACCTTTATTATAGGCTGGATTAGCTTCCAACTAGGGTGGATTAACCTCCATCTAGGATGGAGGAACCATCACCTAGGGTGGAGGAACCACCATATAGGGTGGAGGAACCACCATCTAGGGTGGAGGAACCACCATCTAGGGTGGAGGAACCACCATCTAGGGTGGAGGAACCATCATCTAGGGTGGAGGAACCACCATCTAGGGTGGAGGAACCACCATCTAGGGTGGAGGAACCACCATCTAGGGTGGAGGAACCACCATCTAGGGTGGAGGAATCACCATCTAGGGTGGAGGAACTACCATCTAGGGTGGAGGAACCACCATCTAGGGTGGAGGAACCACCATCTAGGATGAAGGAACCACCATCTAGGATGGAGGAACCACCATCTAGGGTGGAGGAACCATCATCTAGGATGGAGGAACCACCATCTAGAGTGGAGGAACCACCATCTAGGGTGGAGGAACCACCATCTAGGGTGGAGGAACCACAATCTAGGGTGGAGGAATCACCATCTAGGGTGGAGGAACTACCATCTAGGGTGGAGGAACCACCATCTAGGGTGGAGGAACCACCATCTAGGATGGAGGAACCACCATCTAGGATGGAGGAACCACCATCTAGGGTGGAGGAACCATCATCTAGGATGGAGGAACCACCATCTAGAGTGGAGGAACCACCATCTAGGGTGGAGGAACCACCATCTAGGGTGGAGGAACCACCATTTAGGGTGGAGGAACCATCATCTAGGGTGGAGGAACCACCATCTAGGGTGGAGGAACCACCATCTAGCGTGGAGGAACCACCATCTAGGATGGAGGAACCACCATCTAGGATGGAGGAACCACCATCTAGGATGGAGGAACCACCATCTAGGGTGGAGGAACCTCCATCTAGGGTGGAGGAACCACCATCTAGGATGGAGGAACCTCCATCTAGGGTGGAGGAACCACCATCTAGGATGGAGGAACCTCCATCTAGGGTGGAGGAATCACCATCTAGGATGGAGGAACCACCATCTAGGGTGGAGGAGCCTCCATCTAGGGTGGAGGAATCACCATCTAGGATGGAGGAACCTCCATCTAGGGAGGAGGAACCACCATCTAGGATGGAGGAACCACCATCTAGGATGGAGGAACCACCATCTAGGATGGAGGAACCTCCATCTAGGGTGGAGGAACCTCCATCTAGGGTGGAGGAACCACCATGTAGGATGGAAGAACCTCCATCTAGGGTGGAGGAATCATCATCTAGGATGGAGGAACCTCCATTTAGGGTGGAGGAACCTCCATCTAGGGTGGAGGAATCACCATCTAGGATGGAGCAACCTCCATCTAGGGTGGAGGAACCTCAATCTAGGGTGGAGGAATCACCATCTAGGATGGAGGAACCACCATCTAGGGTGGAGGAATCACAATCTAGGATGGAGGAACCACCATCTAGGGTGGAGGAATCACCATCTAGGGTGGAGGAATGACCATCTAGGGTGGAGGAACCACATCTAGGATGGAGGAATCACCATCTAGGGTGGAGGAATCACCATCTAGGGTGGAGGAACCACCATCTAGGGTGGAGGAATCACCATCTAGGGTGGAGGAACCACCATCTAGGGTGGAGGAATCACCATCTAGGGTGGAGGAATCACCATCTAGGGTGGAGGAATCACCATCTAGGGTGGAGGAACCACCATCTAGGGTGGAGGAATCACCATCTATGGTGGAGGAATCACCATCTAGGGTGGAGGAATTACCATCTAGGGTGGAGGAACCTCCATGTAGTGGAGGAATCACCATCTAGGGTGGAGGAACCACCATGTAGGGTGGAGGAATCACCATCTAGGGTGAAGGAATCACCATCTAGGGTGAAGGAATCACCATCTAGGGTGGAAGAATCACCATCTAGGGTGGAGGAACCACCATCTAGGGTGGAGGAATCACCATCTAGGGTGGAGGAATCACCATCTAGGGTGGAGGAACCTCCATGTAGTGGAGGAATCACCATCTAGGGTGGAGGAATTACCATCTAGGGTGGAGGAATCACCATCTAGGGTGGAGGAACCTCCATGTAGTGGAGGAATCACCATCTAGGGTGGAGGAATCACCATCTAGGGTGGAGGAATCACCATCTAGGGTGGAGGAACCTCCATGTAGTGGAGGAATCACCATATAGGGTGGAGGAATCACTATCTAGGGTGGAGGAACCTCCATGTAGTGGAGGAATCACCATCTAGGGTGGAGAAATCACCATCTAGGGTGGAGGAACCACCATCTAGGGTGGAGGAATCACCATCTAGGGTGGAGGAACCACCATCTAGGGTGGAGGAACCACCATCTAGGGTGGAGGAATCACCATCTAGGGTGGAGGAATCACCACTTAGGATGGATTAACTTCCATCTAGGGTGGATTAACCTCCATCTAGGGTGGATTAACCTCCATCTAGGGTGGATTAACCTCCATCTAGGGTGGATTAACCTCCATCTAGGGTGGATTAACCTCCATCTAGGGTGGATTAACCTCCATCTAGGGTGGATTAACCTCCATCTAGGGTGGATTAACCTCCATCTAGGGTGGATTAACCTCCATCTAGGGTGGATTAACCTCCATCTAGGGTGGAGGAACCACCATCTAGGGTGGAGGAACCACCATCTAGGGTGGAGGAACCACCATCTAGGGTGGAGGAACCACCATCTAGGGTGGAGGAATCACCACTTAGGATGGATTAACCTCCATCTAGGGTGGATTAACCTCCATCTAGGGTGAATTAACCTCCATCTAGGGTGGATTAACCTCCATCTAGGGTGGATTAACCTCCATCTAGGGTGGATTAACCTCCATCTAGGGTGGATTAACCTCCATCTAGGGTGGATTAACCTCCATCTAGGGAGATAAACAAGACAAGTCACCAACCACGCCACCTCCATCAGTTCTCTCTTACCATCAATTCACCGCCTCTGCTAGCCACTGGCAGCATCAATCACAAGGTAGCTGACAGCTACACCATCAATCTAGAGGCTAGAGAAGGTAAATAACCTAGGAATGATGAGTGAGAAAGTCAGCACGTGTTGTCAGTGGTCACCCCTCCCTCTGCTCTCAGTGCAACGCTGCCAAACTTACATTGTTGCTCTATAACAACTTAAGTTATCTTTGTAATCATGTGCAAACATTGAGAACATTGACATTATTAATATGTATTGTTATCTGCTATGTCAGTGAACATTTGGTGGGTTAAATTGTTAGTGTATATCTCGATTTTCATTTTACACTTGGCACATGTGGCTAGTTATGATCCCTATTAAAAAATGGAAGTTATTTATGCTAATTAGGAGAAAATTTGCAATGTTGAAAGTTACAGATTTGTAAAAAAAAAAAATGTATTTTTAAACATTTTACACTCATATAATAATGAAAAACTTACAAAATTATATTATATGATTATACTGATGGTCCTTTAGTTCACAATTTTTTTTTAAGACGGTTGAGAACCAGTAAAGCTTATTATGCTTTTATTGAACTCTAGCTCCCGGCACTCCGGGGAAGAATATAGCTGACCAAAGGTTTGAACAGTTTGGGGACTGTTGTTACTTTATCTTATCTAGAAACTTTAATTGTATTTTGCACTTCCAAGTTTCATACTATTATTGTTATTACATTAATGGGGAGGGCTAAACCCGCAGGGGTAGTACAGATCGACCCTAGGAAGGTAAGGACAGCTCCCCCCTTCCTAGGATCAGTTATTATTATAATCAAAAAGCGCTAAACCTACTAGGATCATACTTCCTTGAATCAAGAGCCTCTATGACCAGGTCGAGGAACTTCAAGCGTTCCCAGTAATTTGGGTGTTTTATCGCACTTATGTGCGCCGTGAAGATTGTCTGTACATTTTCCAGGTCTGCAATTTCACCTGCCTTGAAGGGTGTAGTTAGTGTGCAGCAATATTCCAGCCTAGATAGAACAAGCGACCTGAAGAGTGTCATCATGGGCTTGGCATCCCTAGTTTTGAAGGTTTTCATTATCCATTCTTATTATTTTCCTAGCAGATGTGGTAGATACATTATTGTGATCTTTGAAAGTGAGATTCTCTGACATTATCACTCCCAGGTCCTTCACATTAGTTTTTCGCTCTATTGTGTGGCTGGAATTCGTTTTATACTCCGATACAATTTTAATCTCCTCGAGTTTTCCATAGCAAAGTAATTGAAATTTGTCTTCATTGAACTTCATATTGTTTTCTGCTGCCCATTTAGAGATTTGGTTGATGTCCACTTGGAGACTTGCAGTGTCTTCGATGGATGACACTCATGTAAATTCTGGTATCATTAGCATATCTGACATAGACATCTCTGTCTATGTCAGATATGAGAATAAGGAACAAGATGGGAGCTAGTACTGTGCTTTGCGGAACAGCATTACACAGTAGCCACCTCAGACTTTGTTTACTGTTACTTTTTGTGTTCTATTTGTTAGGAGGTTATAGATCCATCTAGCAACTTTTCCTGAGGTGTCACAGAACACTGAGAGGACACACAAACATCACTGGAAACACTGATACATTTTATTATCTAATAGAAAAGTATAGAGTATAGCATGTGGGTGAGACATTGATGAGTTGAGGTGGAGGTTGTGTGGTGGTTCCTACCCTGTCACTCACATCATCATAATCATCATCTGAGATGACATCATCATCACTATCATCATTATACCAACACTCATGGTAAAATTCGATGGTTTGTCACTTATACTCTCTCTCTCTCTCTCTCTCCAGTTCCTCAAACTTACTAACTTTTCCTGCACTTTACTTACTTTCTAATTACCAAACCTAGAAGTGGATTCGACTTAACTACTTAAATTATTATTATTATTATTATTATTATTATTATTATTATTATTATTATTATTATTATTATTATCATCAAAGAAGATATATATTTTGGTTGTCTATTACACATGGACTATATAATTATCAATATTATTATTATTATTATTGTCTATTAACATTAAATCTACGTGTTAGATCACAGTCAACTGCAGTGTCTGTATATCTGTGTCGTGATTGTGTATGAGTGTATATCTCTGTGTCGTGATTGTGTATGAGTGTATATCTCTGTGTCGTGATTGTGTATGAGTGTATATCTCTGTGTCGTGATTGTGTATGAGTGTATATCTCTGTGTCGTGATTGTGTATGAGTATATCTCTGTGTCGTGATTGTGTATGAGTGTATATCTCTGTGTCGTGATTGTGTATGAGTGTATATCTCTGTGTCGTGATTGTGTATGAGTGTATATCTGTGTCGTGAGTGTGTATGAGTGTATATCTCTGTGTCGTGATTGTGTATGAGTGTATATCTGTGTCGTGATTGTGTATGAGTGTATATCTCTGTGTCGTGATTGTGTATGAGTGTATATCTCTGTGTCGTGAGTGTGTATGAGTGTATATCTCTGTGTCGTGATTGTGTATGAGTGTATATCTCTGTGTCGTGATTGTGTATGAGTGTATATCTCTGTGTCGTGATTGTGTATGAGTGTATATCTCTGTGTCGTGATTGTGTATGAGTGTATATCTCTGTGTCGTGATTGTGTATGAGTATATCTCTGTGTCGTGATTGTGTATGAGTGTATATCTCTGTGTCGTGATTGTGTATGAGTGTATATCTGTGTCGTGATTGTGTATGAGTGTATATCCTTATTGTATGTTGTGATTGTGTATGGTGGACTCAGCACACTGCTGCTCGGGTCATGTATACACAACATTGACTTCACAATCTCCAACATATTTGAAGCCTCCAGCAGGTATCCCTCAAGTTGTATCCCTCAAGGGGTACCTTTATGAGAGATGTGCAAGCATACATCAGGTATCCCTCAAGTGGTACCTTTAAGACAGACAAGTTTACAGCAGGTATCCCTCAAGTGGTACCTTAAGACAGACTTGCAAGCATACAACAGGTATCCCTCAAGCGGTACCTTTAACACAGACGTGCAAGCTTACAGCAGGTATCCCTCAAGTGGAACCCTTAAGAAATGTGCAAACATACATCAGGTATCCCTCAAGTGGTATTTCTCAAGTGATAACCTTAAGTGGTATCCCTCAAGTGGTACTTTTAAGACAGACGTGCAAGCATACATCAGGTATCCCTCAAGTTGTTGCCAGAATATTTTGTCTCCTCCTCCAATTTATTACTCGAGAACGCCTCGTGGGATAGGCTTGAAACCTTCAGAACTGATGTATCTTACCCGTAATTTACTTTCTTTTTATTGAGAAAGTTGAAATATTGATTTCCATATAGGTCGTGGGGGATACCTTTCTTGGATCATTGAGGTAGAGGAGGCTGGGTTAATAGGATGGAGGGATACCTTTCCTGGATCACTAAGATAGAGGCTGGGTATATAGGGCGGAGGGATACCTTTCCTGGATCACTGAGATAGAGGCTGGGTATATAGGGCGGAGGGATACCTTTCCTGGATCACTGAGATAGAGGCTGGGTATACAGGACGGAGGGATATCTTTCTTGGATCACTGAGGTAGAGGAGGTTGGGTATATAGGATGGTGGGATACCTTTCTTGGATCACTAGCAGGATGTTGGGGATACCTTTCTTGGATCACTAATAGGATGTGGGGGATACCTTTCTTAGATCACTGAGGTAGAGAGGGCTGGGTATGCAGAGTGTGGGGGATACCTTTCTTGGATTACTAATAGGATGTGGGGGATACCGTTCTTGGATCACTAATAGGATGTTGGGGATACCTTTCTTGGATCACTAATAGGATGTTGGGGATACCTTTCTTGGATCACTAATAGGATGTGGGGATACCTTTCTTAGATCACTGAGGTAGAGAGGGGTGGGTACGCAGAGTGTGGGGGATACCTTTCTTGGATTACTAGACTTAGGGAATACAGGAATACTTTCTGGTACCACATCAAATGTGACAATCTCTCACAATATTAAGTAATAATCTAATGCAGGAAGACTCAGAGTGGAAGATAGCATCAGTGAAGGCTTGTGTAATGACTTACACACTTGTGCTACACCTGTGGGGGACGTTTCGCCCACCAGTGTCTTCCTCAGTCCAATACAGAGATGAATAGATGAAAATCAGAAGGAGTTTGAGGTAATCAGTCCCTCAAGATTGACGGACTGATCATATCAACTCCAAGTTAAGGGACTGATTTCTTCAAACTCCCTCTGATCTTCAACTGTTCTTCTCTGTATTGGACTGAGGAAGTCACTGGTGCGCGAAACGTTTCTTCAATAAAGATACACGAATGTCTCATTCATCATCCTGACTCACGAAATCGTAATGACGCAATTGCAAACAAACCATACCAAGGGTGGGGTTAGAACCCGCGATCAGAGAACTCTGATCGTGGGTTCTAACCCCACCCGTGGTATGGTTTCATCATCCAGTTGGTTCTCTGAATCACTTATCTACAAGTGGCTTGTGTACACACACACACACACACACACACACACACACACACAGGAGCTAGGACTCGACCCCTGCAACCACAAATAGGTGAGTACACACACACACACACACACACATCTGTAACTCCACACCACTTACACACACACACACCAGCTTTAAGACGAGGTTTGATAAAGCTCATGGAGCAGGGAGAGAGTGGACCTAGAAGCGACCAATGAAGAGGCGGGGCCAGGAGTTATGGCTCGACCCCTACAGCCACAAATAGATGACTAAACACACACACACATGACCCCAAACAGCACGTACTTAATCACAGATCAACACTACATTACGAAGGGACTTTGTCGTAACAGCCCTATAGGCCTAAACGTCACTAAACACACATTATTCCTACTGATATGTAAAGCAGTATGCCTAACTCTCCTCACCTCAAGTAATATTTATCACAATTGAGGGCAAACTATAGCAAGGTAATACAAGATTTATCGAAGTTCCCAAAGCTTATTATCCATGGTTAACTGGCAAGGTTCGAAGCCTCTCTAGTACAGGAGGGTCGTCAAGGCTGTACGTAACCTATTTACTGACACTTAAAGATATCTCAATCCCCTAAAATAGGGGAATTAAGCAAGCTCTCAGCTCATTTAAGCTGAGAAATACTGACTTCCAGTACACACACACACTTATTGACCCTAATTTGTATCTCCATATATATTAATGACTTACTGTGTGTTTTTTGCAGTTTGAATTATATAAATATTGTATCTACATAATACCTTTATATACAGTAGGTACTGTATTTACATAATACTGTATTGCATGAGCATTGTATTCACAAAGTACTCTATTAGAAGTATTGCATTCATGTTGTATTATACATAATAATTTAACAAATAAGTATTGTATTCACATAATACTGCATTGTATTCACATGATACTGTATTGTATTCACATGATACTGTATTGTATTCACATGATACTGTATTGTATTCACATGATACTGTATTGTATTCACATGATACTGTATTGTATTCACATGATACTGTATTGTATTCACATGATACTGTATTGTATTCACATGATACTGTATTGTATTCACATGATACTGTATTGTATTCACATGATACTGTATTGTATTCACATGATACTGTATTGTATTCACATGATACTGTATTGTATTCACATGATACTGTATTGTATTCACATGATACTTATTGTATTCACATGATACTGTATTGTATTCACATGATACTGTATTGTATTCACATGATACTGTATTGTATTCACATGATACTGTATTGTATTCACATGATACTGTATTGTATTCACATGATACTGTATTGTATTCACATGATACTGTATTGTATTCACATGATACTGTATTGTATTCACATGATACTGTATTGTATTCACATGATACTGTATTGTATTCACATGATACTGTATTGTATTCACATGATACTGTATTGTATTCACATGATACTGTATTGTATTCACATGATACTGTATTGTATTCACATGATACTGTATTGTATTCACATGATACTGTATTGTATTCACATGATACTGTATTGTATTCACATGATACTGTATTGTATTCACATGATACTGTATTGTATTCACATGATACTGTATTGTATTCACATGATACTGTATTGTATTCACATGATACTGTATTGTATTCACATGATACTGTATTGTATTCACATGATACTGTATTGTATTCACATGATACTGTATTGTATTCACATGATACTGTATTGTATTCACATGATACTGTATTGTATTCACATGATACTGTATTGTATTCACATGATACTGTATTGTATTCACATGATACTGTATTGTATTCACATGATACTGTATTGTATTCACATGATACTGTATTGTATTCACATGATACTGTATTGTATTCACATGATACTGTATTGTATTCACATGATACTGTATTGTATTCACATGATACTGTATTGTATTCACATGATACTGTATTGTATTCACATGATACTGTATTGTATTCACATGATACTGTATTGTATTCACATGATACTGTATTGTATTCACATGATACTGTATTGTATTCACATGATACTGTATTGTATTCACATGATACTGTATTGTATTCACATGATACTGTATTGTATTCACATGATACTGTATTGTATTCACATGATACTGTATTGTATTCACATGATACTGTATTGTATTCACATGATACTGTATTGTATTCACATGATACTGTATTGTATTCACATGATACTGTATTGTATTCACATGATACTGTATTGTATTCACATGATACTGTATTGTATTCACATGATACTGTATTGTATTCACATGATACTGTATTGTATTCACATGATACTGTATTGTATTCACATGATACTGTATTGTATTCACATGATACTGTATTGTATTCACATGATACTGTATTGTATTCACATGATACTGTATTGTATTCACATGATGCTGTATTGTATTCACATGATACTGTATTGTATTCACATGATACTGTATTGTATTCACATGATACTGTATTGTATTCACATGATACTGTATTGTATTCACATGATACTGTATTGTATTCACATGATACTGTATTGTATTCACATGATACTGTATTGTATTCACATGATACTGTATTGTATTCACATGATACTGTATTGTATTCACATGATACTGTATTGTATTCACATGATACTGTATTGTATTCACATGATACTGTATTGTATTCACATGATACTGTATTGTATTCACATGATACTGTATTGTATTCACATGATACTGTATTGTATTCACATGATACTGTATTGTATTCACATGATACTGTATTGTATTCACATGATACTGTATTGTATTCACATGATACTGTATTGTATTCACATGATACTGTATTGTATTCACATGATACTGTATTGTATTCACATGATACTGTATTGTATTCACATGATACTGTATTGTATTCACATGATGCTGTATTGTATTCACATGATACTGTATTGTATTCACATGATACTGTATTGTATTCACATGATACTGTATTGTATTCACATGATACTGTATTGTATTCACATGATGGTGTATTGTATTCACATGATACTGTATTGTATTCACATGATACTGTATTGTATTCACATGATGCTGTATTGTATTCACATGATACTGTATTGTATTCACATGATACTGTATTGTATTCACATGATACTGTATTGTATTCACATGATACTGTATTGTATTCACATGATACTGTATTGTATTCACATAATACTGTATTGTATTCACATGATACTGTATTGTATTCACATGATACTGTATTGTATTCACATGATACTGTATTGTATTCACATGATACTGTATTGTATTCACATGATATTGTATTGTATTCACATGATACTTATTGTATTCACATGATACTGTATTGTATTCACATGATACTGTATTGTATTCACATGATACTGTATTGTATTCACATGATACTGTATTGTATTCACATGATGCTGTATTGTATTCACATGATACTGTATTGTATTCACATGATACTGTATTGTATTCACATGATACTGTATTGTATTCACATGATACTGTATTGTATTCACATGATACTGTATTGTATTCACATGATACTGTATTGTATTCACATGATGCTGTATTGTATTCACATGATACTGTATTGTATTCACATGATACTGTATTGTATTCACATGATACTGTATTGTATTCACATGATACTGTATTGTATTCACATGATACTGTATTGTATTCACATGATACTGTATTGTATTCACATGATACTGTATTGTATTCACATGATACTGTATTGTATTCACATGATGCTGTATTGTATTCACATGATACTGTATTGTATTCACATGATACTGTATTGTATTCACATAATATTGTATTGTATTCACATGATACTGTATTGTATTCACATGATACTGGAAGTTTATTATGACAGACAGGGGTCGGTTGAATTACGAACTAACCTAAGCTTCGTACTCTAAGATCTGTAATAATATAACACTCTTGGTGGAAGAATAGGTTGCAAGGTGAATTTTGTGGTGTAAACGCGACCTTCAGCTTAGCATTCATGGTGGGAGTTTCAAGAAGACTGGAAGGTCTTGCTAGCCTGGTTAACCATACATGAATACAAGACATGCTTCTCTCACAGCTTCAAGAAGACTGGAAGACCACTCTCACAGCTTCGAGAAGACTGGAAGACCACTCCCACAGCTTCGAGAAGACTGGAAGACCACTCTCACAGCTTCGAGAAGACTGGAAGACCACTCCCACAGCTTCGAGAAGACTGGAAGACCACTCCCACAGCTTCGAGAAGACTGGAAGACCACTCCCACAGCTTCAACAAGAGTGGAAGACCACTCCCACAGCTTCGAAAAGACTGGAAGACCACTCCCACAGCTTCGAGAAGACTGGAAGACCACTCCCACAGCTTCAACAAGACTGGAAGACCACTCCCACAGCTTCAAGAAGACTGGGAGACCACTTCTACAGCTTCGAGAAGACTGGGAGACCACTTCTACAGGTTCAAGAAGACTGGGAGACCACTTCTACAGGTTCAAGAAGACTGGACGACCAGTCCCACAGCTTCAAGAAGACTGGAAGACCACTCCCACAGCTTCAAAAAGACTGGGAGACCACTTCCACAGCTTCAAGAAGACTGGAAGACCAGTCCCACAGCTTCAAGAATCTGGAAGACCACTCCCACAGCTTCAAAAAGACTGGGAGACCACTCCCACAGCTTCAAAAAGACTGGGAGACCACTTCCACAGCTTCAAGAAGACTGGAAGACTACTCCCACAGCTTCAACAAGACTGGAAGACCACTCCCACAGCTTCAACAAGACTGGAAGATCACTCTAAAAGCTTCAAGAAGACTGGAAGCCCACTCCCACAGCTTCAAGAAGACTGGAGGACCACTCCCAAAGCTTCAAGAAGACTGGAAGACCAGTCCCACAGCTTCAAGAAGACTGGAAGACCACTTCCACAGCTTCAAGAAGACTGGAGGATCTCACCAGTCTGGCTAACCACACAGGTTTTTCAAAGGTCTTTAATTCGTCTGGTAATGCACGTACTATTAGGAGGACGGGTTAAATGCAGGACGTCAGTACCTGTTGAAGTTTCTACTTGAAAAGAGTAAGTGAGCAAAGTGTGAGGAAGGGATGAGAGAGTAACCAGGAAAATCTTTGGATAGTTAACGAAAGAATTAAGTTGACTTGGGTGTTGGTGGATATTGGTAAACAAGGGCATCAATGATGATCAATATTTTACACTTGTAAAAGTTAGTGTGATTCAACAGTGAGGTTTATCAACTACTGGTGTTAGTAAATGTGTTAGATATAATGCTAGTTTCTAAGCATGTGTTCAGCAGCGTTACCAAACATACAAGTTAATCAAGGGACATGTCTCGTGTACAAACATATATATATATATATATATATATATATATATATATATATATATATATATATATATATATATATATATATATATATATATATATATATATATATATATATATATATATATATATTATATTGTAGTAACTAAGGGAAACTATGTATAGGGGTTATACACATAATAAATTACTGTATATATACACCCATATATATATATATATATATATATATATATATATATATATATATATATATATATATATATATATATATATATATATATATATATATATATATATATACGCGATGGTTACACTCCTCACTGTTTTATAAGGACTGTAATGACTAGCCCCAATGCCTCAAAGGTCCTTAGAGGGTCTTAGAGGTCCTTAGAAGTCCCTTTAATTTTCAGAAACCTTCTGAAGTCCCTATTTCCTCCTGCCTAAATGATAGCCTCCTCTCTGACATCTTAGACAGCTAGACATCATTGACGCTGTCAAAACATCACTAGACAGTGATGCCCCTCATAGTCTTGCAGGATGTTGAGAGTTGAGTCCTACAGGATGCAGCATCTCTGGTCACGGATGTCAGGATGGTCCGGGATGGCGCTGCAGGATGCTGCCTGAGCCAGGCTGAAGGAACGCCTTCTTACCACATCCATGATATTACCTAGAGACTTGAGCCGTCCCCTTGCTCCCGTCGGCGCCTGGAATCAATCAATCAAGTTTATTCTCTATAAGGATTACAATGCGGGGTTTACAGATTTTGAATATTGTGTGGTTTACATGTTTTAAAATACTAATTACAGAGGGGACCACTAGGATACCTAGCATGACTAGGCATTTCGGGCAGACTTAGATTAATTCTAAACTTTAAATTCTTACAGATTATGGTATTAAGGGTAAGTGACTACATTATAGTTTGTGAGTTTAGCAATGTGAATGCTTTTGTTTTGGCACAATACATAGTGTCTATATTGGAGTATCATAGGCAAACTTATGACTAGTTAGGATTCATTATTTTAAGATTAAGATTAGTATTTCTGTGTTTATAGTCAATGGGTGAGTGAGTGTAAGTGTGAACCACCAGGTGGTTTACATGTAGTTAGTTGATGGGGTGTATCAGGGAGATAAGATGTTTTCTAACTGTAGTTTTGAAAGTGATGAATGTGTCTGCAGTTCTAGAGTTCTCAGGTAGGGTGTTCCAGATTTTAGGTCCTTTGACACACATTGAATTTTTGTAAAGGTTTAGTCGGACACGGGGAATGTCATAGAGATGTTTGTGTCTGGTGTTATGCCTGTGGGTTCTGTCACAACTATCAAGAAAACGTTTTAGGTGAAGGTTAATATTGGAATTTAAGGTCCTGTAGATGTAAATTGCACAGTAGTAAGTGTGGATGTTCTGAACAGGGAGTAAGTTTAGATCTATGAAGAGTGGGGGGGGGTGTTGCCAGGGATGGGATTTAGTGATTATTCTTACTGCGGCTTTTTGTTGGGTTATTATTGGCTTTAGGTGTGTTGCTGCAGTTGATCCCCAAGCACAAATAGCATAGGTGAGGTATGGATAAATGAGTGAATGGTATAGTGTGAGAAGGGCAGTTTGCGGCACGTAATATCGTATCTTGGAGAGGATCCCCACCGTTTTGGATACTTTTTTTGTTGTGTTGGATATGGGTGCTGAAATTTAGGTTGTTGTCGAGGTATAGACCTAGGAATTTGCCCTCATTATGTCTGGCAATTAGAGTGTTGTCGATCTTAATGTTAAGTTGCGCAACACCTGCTCTGCTACCAAACATAATGTAGTAGGTTTTGTCAGTGTTAAGTGTAAGTTTATTGGCTGACATCCAAGTCAGAATTTTGAGCAGCTCCTCGTTGACAATGGTGTTGAGGGTGGCAAGATTAAGGTGGGAGATGACGTAAGTCGTGTCGTCAGCAAAGAGAATGGGTTTCAGGTGTTGGGATACGTTTGGAAGATCATTAATGTAAATGAGGAAGAGCAGGGGACCAAGGACACTTCCCTGCGGAACTCCAGTATCAAGTGGCCGTGATGATGAGGCTGTGTCTTTAATGGTAACATACTGATACCTATTAGTAAGGTAGAATTTGAAATATGCAAGTGCATGGCCTCTTATACCATAATGGTCAAGTTTGTGGAGCAGGATGCCGCGGTCTACTGTGTCAAACGCTTTTCTTAGGTCAATAAAAATTCCTAGCGAATAGTTTGATTATTAAGACACAGGTACACATAAGTACAATTACCATACCTAGCAACATATGTATAAACACCTAGGATAAGCGAATTTAGGCACACATAACTGCAATTATCATACAGAAGTATAGAAACAAATCCCTGTACACCTCTCACTCACCATTTCATTATTAGCCAGGCCGTAGGTACGTATGAGGAGCTGCTTAAATAGCTCTCCCACGTTAATGTTGTACTTGGCTGAAGTTTCCAGGTACGAGGCGTTGGTCATGTCTGTGTCGACCCAGGTCTGGGCTCTCTGGAAGCTGACTACTCTCTCACGATCCAGGTCCACTTTGTTACCCACCACCACCACTGGTGCTCCTTCCATACCTGCTGACACAATGATGACATGTAATAATAGAAATAATAACGATAATAGTGGTAGTAGTAATAATAATGACAATAATAATATAATAATAATGAAAATAATAATAATAATAATAATAATAATAATAATAATAATAATAATAATAATAATAATAATACATTTTATTAAAAAGTGTATAAATGCTCCAAAAAATTGAGTTAAATATTTATGTTAAATGTTTGTGTTATATGTGTTAATGTTTATCGCTGATCTGCTGAAGAGGGACTCTGATTGAGGCGAGGATTTTTTCCCCAACTCGTATGTTCGATTTTTGCGTTCATGTGTGACTGACCTTTTACGTTGATCTACGTTGTAGAGTTTACCTTAAATCTTTCCCCTACCTCTAGGTAGCTCGCCTCACCTTTTACAGGAGTTTGTAGATAGTTTACCTAATATCTTACCCTGTGTGTGGGTAGGGCTTACCTTTGATGTTAGTGATAAGGTTCCACAGAGATTGGGCCTCGTAGAAACTTTGTTCGTTGTTCACAGCGAAGACTATAACGAAGGCTCGGCCGGATCTGATGGATAGTTCCCTCATGGCTGGGAAGTGGTGGGAGCCAGCAGTGTCTAGGATCTCCAGAGCATGGAACAACCCATCTGTGGGCAGGAGAATAGTGTAAGTGGTGGATACAGTCACTATTATCACCAGAGCACAGTACAGTCAGTGTGTGGGCAGGAAAGAAGTGTTAGTGGTGGATACAGTCACTATTATCACCAGAGCACAGTACAGTCAGTGTGTGGGCAGGAAAGAAGTGTTAGTGGTGGATACAGTCACTATTATCACCAGAGCACAGTACAGTCAGTGTGTGGGCAGGAAAGAAGTGTTAGTGGTGGATACAGTCACTATTATCACCAGAGCACAGTACAGTCAGTGTGTGGGCAGGAAAGAAGTGTTAGTGGTGGATACAGTCACTATTATCACCAGAGCACAGTACAGTCAGTGTGTGGGCAGGAAAGAAGTGTTAGTGGTGGATACAGCCACTATTATCACCAGAGCACAGTACAGTCAGTGTGAGGGTAGGAAAGAAGTGTTAGTGGTGGATACAGTCACTATTATCACCAGAGCACAGTACAGTCAGTGTGAGGGTAGGAAAGAAGTGTTAGTGGTGGATACAGTCACTATTATCACCAGAGCACAGTACAGTCAGTGTGTGGGTAGGAGAGAAGTGTTAGTGGTGGATACAGTCACTATTATCACCAGAGCACAGTACAGTCAGTGTGTGGGTAGGAGAGAAGTGTTAGTGGTGGATACAGTCACTATTATCACCAGAGCACAGTACAGTCAGTGTGAGGGTAGGAGAGAAGTGTTAGTGGTGGATACAGTCACTATTATCACCAGAGCACAGTACAGTCAGTGTGTGGGTAGGAGAGAAGTGTTAGTGGTGGATACAGTCACTATTATCACCAGAGCACAGTACAGTCAGTGTGTGGGTAGGAGAGAAGTGTTAGTGGTGGATACAGTCACTATTATCACCAGAGCACAGTACAGTCAGTGTGTGGGTAGGAAGAAGAAGAAGATTTAAGATTTCGTTCGGATTTTTAACCCCGGAGGGTTAGCCACCCAGGATAACCCAAGAAAGTCAGTGCGTCATCGAGGACTGTCTAACTTATTTCCATTGGGGTCCTTAATCTTGTCCCCCAGGATGCGACCCACACCAGTCGACTAACACCCAGGTACCTATTTGCTGCTAGGTGAACAGGACAATAGGTGTAAGGAAACCATGTCGGAATTTCCACCCATCGGGAATCGAACCCGGGCCCTCCGTGTGTGAAGCGGGAGCTTTAGCCACCAGGCCACCGGGAGAGAAGTGTTAGTGGTGGATACAGTCACTATTATCACCAGAGCACAGTACAGTCAGTGTGAGGGTGACAGGGTAATATAACCACTCAGTGTAATATTCAACAGTCGCCTCATCATCACCTCAGTCTTAACAATTATTTTTCCAGGGGAACTCTTAGAAATGTCTTTCATTTTCCCTGACATTAATATTAAAGGCAAAGTTAATTAAGTTTCCAGGAAGTGTATGTGGCGTGTGTTTGAGTGTATGTGGTGTGTGTATGTGGTGTGTGTGTGTGTGTGCGTGTGTGTGTGTGTGTGTGTGTGTGTGTGTGTGTGTGTGTGTGTGTGTGTGTGTGTGTGTGTGTGTGTGTGTGTGTGTGTGTGTGTGTGTGTGTGTGTGTGTGTGTGTGTGTGTAATGTTGATTTTGACTAATTCGGTTACAGTGTCACATACACACAGTCTGGAAAATGATGTAGTGGAGGCAGGAACCATACATAGCTTCAAGAAGAGGTATGATACGGTTCATGGAGCAGAGAGAGAGTTGACCTAGCAGCAACCAATGAAGAGACGGGGCCAGGAGCTATGAATCGACCCCTGCAACCACAATTAGGTGAGTACAGCTTGTGATGACAAAGTGCAGGGAGGCAGAGAGGTTCGTACCCAGGGGCAATAAAAACAATGGGAAGACCAGGGTGAGGCCATGGTTTACCCAGGGGTGTAGAGACGCCAAAAGTCAAATATGCTAGAGCATTCTTCTCTATCTTTTCACAAGCTTCGCAATTTTGCACTTGGTGGGTTAAACTCCAGGAGCCATTTGTCAGACCAGGCTTATAACTCCGGACATGATAGCTATCACAGAGACAAAGCTGGCCAGAATATCAAACGCTATATTTCCAGCAGAATATATATACCAAGTAATGGAAAGCAGAAGAAACGGGAGACAGAGGGGCAATGTTAATCAGTACCTAGTGGAAGTAAAGATGGATGGACACAGGAAGTGGAGGGTGCGTGAAGCAAGACTTTAGAAAATCCTCGTAAATACTCTTCACTGCTTTCAATAACCTACCTCCTATTCCATACATTTGCAACATCTGCCACATTGCCCCCCTATCCACCCTACCATACGCCTTTTCCAAATCCACAAAAGCCACAAAAACCTCTTTATCCTTATCTGACTTTGAGTGGTAGAAAGAAATGAATTTAGTTCAGTGATACAGAGAATTGGAGGGAGGGATAAAGAACCCCTGAATGTGGAACAGTGAGACAGAGAATTATAAGAAAAGCTAGAGAATGAGATGAAGAAACCAGTTACAAAATGCCTGGGGTGCAGAGCAGACCTTCACACGAAGAAAAACAGAGAGAGAGAGAGAGAGAGAGAGAGCTCCTGGCCTATCCAATGCGATCATGAAGCAAGACCCAACACAGGAAATAAGACCACCAATAACCCCCTTCTCTTCCCTTACACCCTTTTCCTTCACCCTGACACCCTCCTAGACCAGGACCTCATCATGTTGAGACGTTACACACTTCTACCTAATTTCCTTCTCTTGACACTCCTCCTTACTCAACGCATTTTTACTTAATATCGCCGGGAGTAATAACTGCCATTGAAGCAAACAGAAGCCAAGTCAATATCTCCGTTTGTTTACCGTTATTTCCTGTTGTGGACGTGGGTTCTGTTGTCCAGAGATTATGCTACAGCAAAGATAGACGATAAATATTAATATATCCAGTCGATATGGTCGATAAATACAAGGTTAAGATATTCTAAACAGGGGTAGAGGATAGATCCTGCCACAACGAACCTTGTTCATAGAGTCTTATCTATCCAGACAGGATAGCTAATATACTGTACCACAGCTGCACAGGATAGACACTACCACAGCCAAGATAGTACACTATCACAGCCAAGATAGTACACTATCTCAGCCACGACAGTACACTATCACAGCCAAGATAGTACACTATCACAGCCAAGATAGTACACTATCTCAGCCAGCCACGACAGTACACTATCACAGCCAAGATAGTACACTATCACAGCCAAGATAGTACACTATCACAGCCAAGATAGTACACTATCTCAGCCACGACAGTACACTATCACAGCCAAGATAGTACACTATCACAGCCAAGATAGTACACTATCTCAGCCACGACAGTACACTATCACAGCCAAGATAGTACACTATCACAGCCAAGATAGTACACTATCACAGCCAAGATAGTACACTATCACAGCCAAGATAGTACACTATCACAGCCAAGATAGTACACTATCACAGCCAAGATAGTACACTATCACAGCCAAGATAGTACACTATCTCAGCCAAGATAGTACACTATCACAGCCAAGATAGTACACTATCACAGCCAAGATAGTACACTATCACAGCCAAGATAGTACACTATCACAGCCAAGATAGTACACTATCACAGCCAAGATAGTACACTATCACAGCCAAGATAGTACACTATCACAGCCAAGATAGTACACTATCAAAGCCAAGATAGTACACTATCACAGCCAAGATAGTACACTATCACAGCCATGACAGTACACTATCTCAGCCAAGATAGTACACTATCACAGCCAAGATAGTACACTATCAAAGCCAAGATAGTACACTATCACAGCCAAGATAGTACACTATCACAGCCAAGACAGTACACTATCTCAGCCAAGATAGTACACTATCTCAGCCAAGATAGTACACTATCACAGCCAAGATAGTACACTATCACAGCCAAGATAGTACACTATCACAGCCAAGATAGTACACTATCAAAGCCAAGATAGTACACTATCACAGCCAAGATAGTACACTATCACAGCCAAGATAGTACACTATCACAGCCAAGATAGTACACTATCAAATGCTCTTCACTATACTTCAACACTTACAAACATGATTCACCTTCATGACAGGTGAACATGACTCACTCATGTTCACCTTCATGACAGGTGAACATGACACACTCATGTTCACCTTCATGACAGGTGAACATGACACACTCATGTTCACCTTCATGACAGGTGAACATGACACACTCATGTTCACCTTCATGACAGGTGAACATGACACACTCATGTTCACCTTCATGACAGGTGAACATGACACACTCATGTTCACCTTCATGACAGGTGAACATGACACACTCATGTTCACCTTCATGACAGGTGAACATGACACACTCATGTTCACCTTCATGACAGGTGAACATGGCACACTCATGTTCACCTTCATGACAGGTGAACATGACACACTCATGTTCACCTTCATGACAGGTGAACATGACACACTCATGTTCACCTTCATGACAGGTGAACATGGCACACTCATGTTCACCTTCATGACAGGTGAACATGACACACTCATGTTCACCTTCATGACAGGTGAACATGACACACTCATGTTCACCTTCATGACAGGTGAACATGGCACACTCATGTTCACCTTCATGACAGGTGAACATGACACACTCATGTTCACCTTCATGACAGGTGAACATGACACACTCATGTTCACCTTCATGACAGGTGAACATGGCACACTCATGTTCACCTTCATGACAGGTGAACATGACACACTCATGTTCACCTTCATGACAGGTGAACATGACACACTCATGTTCACCTTCATGACAGGTGAACATGGCACACTCATGTTCACCTTCATGACAGGTGAACATGACACACTCATGTTCACCTTCATGACAGGTGAACATGACACACTCATGTTCACCTTCATGACAGGTGAACATGGCACACTCATGTTCACCTTCATGACAGGTGAACATGACACACTCATGTTCACCTTCATGACAGGTGAACATGACACACTCATGTTCACCTTCATGACAGGTGAACATGACTCGCTCATGTTTACCTTCCTTCACTTTCTCCACAAATATGACCCTCATATTTATTTCCTCATATTCATTTCTTTAGTGAATATGAACAGTCATTTTCATATTTTTATTCTTGTTATTATTATTATTATTATTATTATTATTATTAATATTATTATTATTATTATTATTATTATTATTATTATTATTATTATTATTACATTGAGGAGGAAAGCACTAAACTCGTAGGGCTCACACACCTCCAAGGCAGTGGAAGAGTGAAAGTAGCTCCAATACCCGGGATCAAGAGCCTCTGACCGTTATCAAGGTGCTCACAGCTGGACAATAAGCAATTAACCTGCCCAGGTTACTAACACCTGGGAATTGATTGCCTCCGTACGATGATTCGGAATGATTAGGGATGATTACGACTGACTGGGAATGATTAGTGATGATTGGGAATGATTAGAAATGACTGGGAATTGTTGGGAATGATTATGAATGATTAGCTATTTGGAATGACTGGGAATTATTAGGAATGACTAATAATGACTGGGAATTATTAGGAATGATTGAGAATTATTAAATGATTGGGAATTATTAGAAATGATGGGAAATTATTAGGAATGATTGGGAATGACTGTAATGGTGATAACCTTCTCACTCTGCCAGAGTGAGCAGTATTATACTGACGGGGAGCACTAGATGCGTAGGGGACTGGTCATAACAGTGCCTGGAGAACCGAAAGGTGACCAGAGTTGATCTGGCTGCTCCAGTGTCTTGAATCAAGATCCCCTGGCATCCTCTAGGCACTAACCTAACGTAAGGTAACCAGAGTACATATAACTTACTTGAAGAGAAGCTGGAGTACATATAATTTACTTGTAGAGTAGCTAGAGTACATATTTGGTTGGTGGGTAACCGAGGGCGGGTGCAGCCGGGAAGGCACATGAATGGTGGAATAATGAGGTAACGACGACAAGCACAAATAGACATTGTAGAATGAAAGGATTCTTTTGTTTATATTGTAACAAAAATGATGCGAGGAAGGCAAAGGTGGATGGAGAAAAAAATACAGAAATGGTAAGTCACGAAATCGTAATGACACGATTGCAAACAAACCATACCACGGGTGGGGTTAGAACCCCCGATCAGAGAGTCATAAAACTCCAGACCTAACGTGTCGGTCTGGAATTTTGTGACTCTCTGATCGAGGGTTCTAATCCCACCCGTGGTATGGTCAGAAATGGCGAGGGCTGGGGGGGACAGGGTCTCTCGCTTTGAAGGTTCTTAGTATCCACCCCATCAGTGATAATGTCACTGTTGAGAACCTTGAAAGTGAGATCCTCTCTGCATTTATAAGCACATTTCGCCAGGACTATAAATGTTTGAGAGAGAGAGAGAGAGAGAGAGAGAGAGAGAGAGAGAGAGAGAGAGAGAGAGAGAGAGAGAGAGAGAGAGAGAGAGAGAGAGAGAGAGAGATTGAACGCTGGAGGGTACCAGCAAAGACATTTTCATTACACATATTCATCAAAGGAAAAAATTGAAGGCTCGTTCAGAGTTGATTATAAAACTGAGGGAGATTTTTTGTGTGGCAGAAAACCTGGTAGATAGTGTACCTTAGTTTACCCTGACATCAAAAGTGGACCATTAATGAGACACCTCCCTGGTGCTCTGTGGTAGCTTGTGCTAGTCTGTGGTGGTCTGGGATGGTCCCTGGTGGTCTGTGAAGGTCTCTGGTGATCTATGGTAGCTTGTGCTTGTCTGTGGTGGTCTGGGATGTTCCCTGGAGGTCTGTGACGGCCCCTGGTTGTCTGTAATGGTCCCTAGTGATCTGTGATGGTCCCTGATGGTTTGTGGTTATTTGAAGCAGTCTGTGATGGTCCCTGATGGTTTGTGGTTATCTGAAGCAGTCTGTGACGGTCCCTGATGGTTTGTGGTTATCTGAAGCAGTCTGTGATGGTCCCTGATGGTTTGTGGTTATCTGAAGCAGTCTGTGACGGTCCCTGATGATCTGTGGTCATTTGAAGTAGTCGGTAGTGGTCTCTGGTGGTCAGTGATTGTCCTTGGTGGTCTGTAGTCGTTTGTGGTTTATGGTGATATGTGGTAGTCTGCGGTGGGCTATGTTAATCTGTGGTGGTTCACGGTGGTCCGTGCAGGCTGTCTGTTGCTAGCGGCCCGTATTCTCACAGAGCTATCGCAATTGCAGGAGCAAAGGAATTACCTGGAGTTTACCTGGAGAGAGTTCCGGGGGTCAACGCCCCCGCGGCCCGGTCTGTGACCAGGCCTCCTGGTGGATCAGAGTCTGATCAACCAGGCTGTTGCTGCTGGCTGCACGCAAACCAACGTACGAGCCACAGCCCGGCTGATCAGGAACTGACTTTAGGTGCTTGTCCAGTGCCAGCTTGAAGACTGCCAGGGGTCTGTTGGTAATCCCCCTTATGTGTGCTGGGAGGCAGTTGAACAGTCTCGGGCCCCTGACACTTATTGTATGGTCTCTTAACGTGCTAGTGACACCCCTGCTTTTCATTGGGGGGATGGTGCATCGTCTGCCAAGTCTTTTGCTTTCGTAGTGAGTGATTTTCGTGTGCAAGTTCGGTACTAGTCCCTCTAGGATTTTCCAGGTGTATATAATCATGTATCTCTCCCTCCTGCGTTCCAGGGA